>NW_027495671.1:0-165769 GCF_021521415.1 Bidens hawaiensis
GAATGGGAATGGGAATGGGAATGGGAATGGGAGGGGGGAATATGAACACTTTTTTTTCACTAATTGAATATTTAAAAATGGAACCGGTTTTACATTACCGAATTAATTGTCTTGCCTTTAAGCGAGTATTCCTTGCGTAAATAAAAAAATGAAATGAATAAAAAGGACAAGGCAACAATGACCAACGCTAACAACTAACAACAGGTCAGTCGTCTGTCTCTCCGGCCGCCCATTTGATTATTATTATTAGGGTTTGTGATTTCTGTTTAATAACCCACCGATTCGATCTATATATTATTATTATTACTTATCGTCGTAATATTATTATTATTATTATTCTGTTACAGATCTCACTCAGTCTATATACACACAATGTTCAACAAACTCGCATCCAAATCACTCAACGTTGCCGGAAAATGGCAGCAGCAGCAGCTCCGTCGTCTCAATATTCACGAATATCAGGTCCTGGTTAATAATATTATTATTATGATTATAGTTAGGGTTTGATATTTGTATGAGAAAATTATGAATCGCGAGTTTGACTTTTATGTGGTCAAAGTTATTATTATTATTATTGTTAGTTACAAATTAGATGTGTACATGTGGCAGTCATTAGTCATTACATAAGAATGTAATAACTATAGTTCATTTAGTTAAAATGTTGTGAGTTATGTTGTTATAAAGCATAATTACATCTATGTTTACATTGCATTTGTCTCTTAAGATGCGTTGACCTAGGGTGCGGAATATAGTTTAGTTTGTACGGAATTTGAAATCAGTCGACGTACAGAATTTTGAGTTTATATCACTTTGAAACAAATTACAAGTGATTGAAAGTAAAACAGTTATTTTGTTTAAACGAAAAGATTAACTCAATGAATTCTGCCCAGTTATTTTGTAGAATCGTCGCATGATCTGATGGATGACGTGTGAAATTAATAAAACATGGAGAGTTATGGTTTGATATTGTTTGAGAAAATTAATTCATGGTTTTGACTTTTGTATGTTCAAATCAATTATTGTTTCTAGCTACCAGATGTATACATTTGGCAGTCATTACATAAGAATGCAATAACTGAGGTTTTTTAGTTAAAAGTTTTGTGATAATTTGGACTGTTGTGAGTTATTGAAGGATCATGATACTATCTTATAAACACACCAATGTCTACATTGCATTTATCTCTTAAGATGCATGTTTCATTCACACAGTGACACCTCTTTACAGTTATAATTGTTTACTGATGAAGAGTTTTAATAACAGGGAGCCGAGTTAATGGGCAAGTTTGGTATTAATGTACCGAAAGGTGTTGCTGTTTCTTCTGTTGAAGAAGTACGAAAAGCTATACAATCAACATTCCCAAATGAGAAGGAGGTAATTTATCATGAATAATCTTTCTAATTTTCATTTGTTTTAGCGGGTTCAACTTGTTTCTTGTTCTTTGGTGCTTATTTGTAATAAATATTGAAATTAAGTTGAAGTTTTAAATAAGTGGCGCTGATTTTTTTGGTTCAGTTGGTGGTTAAGAGCCAAATCCTTGCTGGTGGAAGGGGTCTAGGGAAGTTCACAAGTGGTCTTCAAGGTGGTGTTCACATTGTCAAAACCGAACAGGCTGAAGAGATCGCTGGTATGATTTTTTATCGTTTTCACTCATTTTTTGAGTTTGATATATTTAACTAGTTATGCAATCATTAGATTTTAGGTTGTTTGATCTTATTTTTGACGTTTTTGTAGGGAAGATGCTTGGACAGACTCTTGTCACTAAACAAACTGGTCCACAAGGAAAAGTTGTCAGCAAGGTTAGCATTACTTATATTTTTATTCATATCTTGCTAATATGGTATGACCATTGGCTGATTTTGTGTGCTTTAATCAAATGTTATTGAAGAGTTACAATCTAGACATAAAAATGAATGTATATATTCATTTATGCAGGTTTACTTGTGTGAAAAGGTGTCACTAGTGAATGAAATGTACTTTGCAATCACTCTTGACCGTACAACTGCTGGTCCTGTAAGCCTCATATTATTATTATTAGCATTAGTATTGGTATCAATATGTTTGTTTTACTTATTGAATCTTTTGTTTTTCAGCTTATAATCGCATGCCGAGAGGGAGGAACCAGCATTGAAGACCTTGCAGAGAAATTTCCGGACATGATTATAAAAGTATTTCTTGATTCCATATCTTTATACTATAGAGGGTTTTATACTTTTTATCATATATTAACCCATTACACTTTATTCTTACAGGTGCCTATTGATGTTTTCAAAGGAATTACAGATGAAGATGCTGCTAAGGTTGTAGAGGGTCTTGCTCCTAAAGTAGCTGACAAGCAAGCTTCTATCGAACAAGTAAAGAAGTTGTATAATCTTTTCCGTGAATCCGATTGCACACAATTGGAGGTCAGCATTAAATCTACTTAAAAAGGTTACTTTTTATAAAGTTCTTTGCAACCCCATTTTTTGTTGTTAATTTCAAGTACCCTCTTCCAGATCAATCCCATCGCAGAGACTTCTGATAACAAATTGATTGCTGCTGATGCTAAGTTAAATTTTGATGATAATGCTGCTTACCGCCAGAAAGAAATATTTGCTCTTCGTGATCCAACACAAGAGGATCCTCGTGAGGTATAAATAAAAGTGGCAGAATGCACGGGTATCAAAATAGGTCGTTTAAAAAATGGGTCTGGGTCAGATCCGATTGAACTAGTCTTTTCGCTTCTTTTCGAGTTTCGTAGGTCATAACAATCAATTCTAAATGTATCAAATGGAACATCAAAAGTTAATAAACTAATTACAATGGTCGGGTAATTGCTCACAACTTGAAAGTATTAAATGCTTTTACAGCATTTTCATTTAAAGTAGATTATTATTATTATTATTATTATTATTATTAGTGTAGTCTCTGTTATTATTACTGCACACAGCTTGATCCTACCGGAATTGACACTTTATATTTCTAAATGATGACACGTAAATCTGTAAACGAAACGAACGTTCAGGGAACCGCTTGGCGGGAAGTTTGCTTATTTGATAAACGAACGAACATGAATGTATTTTTTTGTTCATTTAGTAAAACGCATGAACATGTCTTGTTCGCTCATTTACACTTGTTTATGTCTGTTAGTTTACGTTTGTATAAGTTCGTTCGTTTATATAGACACCTTAAATTTTTGAGACACACTTCTATTTTAGTCCAAGAAAACTTTTTTTGTTTTCTTAACGAACGAACATGGACAAGACAAGAAAACTTCTTTTGTTTAACTGTTCGTGCTCGATTGTTTGTTCAGTTAAAGTTAAACGAATGAACACAGACATGTCCTCTTTGTGTTTGTTCAGTTCATTTGCAACATGTTAATCTGAAATGAATTACACACAATTGTTTTTGACAGGTGGCAGCTGCAAAAGCAGATTTAAATTACATTGGTTTGGATGGTGAAATCGGGTGCATGGTGAATGGTGCAGGGTTGGCAATGGCCACCATGGATATTATAAAACTACACGGTGGAACTCCCGCCAATTTTCTGGATGTTGGTGGGAATGCTTCTGAAGGACAGGTAAGTAATTTTAATTTCAAAGTTATTTATTTTTGTTGATTGATGGATTCTGAACAGATTGTAAATACTAAAAGGAAATAAATGAAACAGGTTGTGGAAGCTTTCAAGATCTTGACTTCAGATGATAAAGTCAAAGCAATTTTGGTCAATATTTTTGGTGGGATTATGAAATGTGATATCATTGCTAGCGGGATTGTTAATGCTGCTAAACATGTAAGTCAATAGCAAGCTCTTTCATTTTGATAGTATTTCCCTTGAATAGTTCGTAGTTCAATAATTAGGGGTGTAAACGAGCTCGGCTCTTTTCGAGCTCTACATTCATAGCTCAAGATTAGCTCATGATCGGCATGTTTATATTGATTATTTAGTTATAGTTTCCGTTCTTTAGAATTAGCTAATTACACAAATAGTCATTTAAAGGATGAAAGTAAGAAAATGCCCTCATGTGCAAAACACATGACTAGATATAACCGAAATAATGGACTTCGGCAGATTTTTGTAATTATGTTAGTTTTAAGGATGAAAAGCAGAATTGGCTATATTTGTAAAGGACTAAAGTTGTAATTTACTCTTTCATTTTCATTTGGACACACATAAATATAGCTGTTATGTGTTTATTTTATTAAATTAAATTAAATTATAATATTAATATGAATAATATGCTCGTTTTGACTTTCGAGCTTAACGGAGTAAGCTCAGGCTTAAGCTTGTTTTCTGAAGAAACTTATTTTTACGCTCGAGCTAGTTTAAGCATAGGTCAGTTCGAGCTTTTAACAAGCTGATCTCGAGTACACCCCTAGTTCTATTAAAACTTTTAACAGAACAATTTTCACTCAGATTTGATGAGTTCAATTTTAGTAGCATATATATTATTTCTAACACCTGAATAAACTTTGTTCCAGGTTTCATTGAAAGTACCTGTGGTCGTTCGTCTTGAAGGTACAAATGTTGACCAAGGAAAGAGAATTCTCAAGGTAATGTTGATCACTCGATCATTGTAATCCTTAACGGGTCAGACGGTTTGGGTCAAGAAAGAATCTTTTAAGGGCTATGGAACGGGTCGGGCCTCTCATTTTTTTAAATAATAATCAACGTGTTGTGATTCGATGACGCAGGAGAGTGGAATGACATTGATTACAGCAGAAGATCTTGATGATGCAGCCGAGAAAGCAGTTAAAGCACTCAAGTCAACATAAACCACTATTCCTCAAGTTTCAATTTTCTTTTAATCATTTTTGGGAATAAATATTAAAGGAATAGCAGTCAGAAACTGCTAGATTTAGACATCTGTATTTAATGGTTTCGTACTTAATTGAACTTGTCATGTATTCGCAATCAAAATCAATGTTTGCCATGAGTTCTTTGGGGATGTTTGAACGTTTAAACCTGTTAGAAAACAGGTTGGTTTTGTTGATAAAAATATTAAAGTATGTTGATCATAATATTGCTATGTTGTTTAAAAAGTAACGAGAATATGTTATATCGTATTATTATGTTTAACTAGTGAGGTTCCCTTGTGAGATGTGGCGGAAATTTGGTTGGTATTGATCTGGTCGATTACAGGGTGTCTATCGTAGCACTTCATCAAAGATCAAATGGAAAAAAGTAATATATACATGCATTTCGTTTCCATTGATGACCAGCTTGTTGCCAAAGCTTTGGACGAAAAGAGATTTAATTATTTGGTCAGCAAGCTAGGTTTGATAAATTGTATTTCATCATCAATAAAAACCTTTATCAAAATTTTCGTCGTCCTCCTCCTCCTCATCATCGTCGTCGTACTCGGTAAGTCGCATAAATAGCAAAGCTATGGTAAGGTCTGAGGAGGGTATACACACTCTTACCTCTATCTCGTAGAAATAGATTGACTGCTTCCAGTGAGACCCCTAGCTCGATAGTAGTTTTTATCAAGCTTTGGACATAAGGCACATAACACCCAACCATTGGGACACTCACCGATTAGTGCATGTACCTTTGTCTTTCGGTCATCAACGCCACCACATGATGGTTGATTAACCTTCCGCCATTTTAACGATATTTTCACGAAATTAGTAAAATAACGTCAGAGTTAATACAATTTCACTTTTGCCCACCTGAATACCCACATATATACATTATATGCGCGCACAGCAAACAGGGCGATAAATTTTCAAGATATTCACTAATCAAGGGGAGCTTTATAACCAATAATAAATATAAATTTAACAATAAAAAAGAATTGTAGAAACCAACACTATTAGTAACAACTCATCTTCAAAAGAGACATGTTAAAAGTCACTAAACAAAATTTTGAACACTATGTTCAAACGATCTACACTTATATCTTTTATTTCAATACATGGAAATTTTCCAAGGAAATATCATTTCTAAACCCCTAAGTATCTAGTCAACTATTGAAGAAACAGATGTATTTGAAGACAAGAGTCAGGCTATTCTACAGAGAATATTAAGAAGAAAAGATGTCAAATTATTGAATGGCCAAGTGAACTCTGCCCACATTTTCGCGCATCCTCAATTTGACCAAGATGGTTCGCATATTTAAGTCGAAACCATTTGACTCTAACAATCAAAGTGTGTGGACAAATCATCTAAATACTTCGTGCTTGATTCGTTGAGCACTCTAGATGTATGTTTGAGTTTTATTGATAGCCTTGACCTCTCATTTCACACAAATCACTTATCATTTGTTGAGATCATTAATCGCCAAACCAAAACCCATGAGCATCAAACAACTTTTTTACAATGCATGGAATCCCTAACACTGGTCATAACCATTTGTTGCTACCTCCATCTCTATGGATATAAGTTGTAACATATAACTCAAAATAAGTAAATGGAGTGCTTTAAAAAAAATAAAAACAAAAGGAGTAAACGTGAGTTACAGGCTAACACTAGGCTAAAAAATAAATAAAAATAAAATTACAACATATTTGTCATTAGTCATTTCTAAACTCTCTCAAATCATATTTTTTCTATCATGTATCTTCAATCCCTAAACCTATTGAGGCTATGATATAGATCTTTCTCATCAGTTTTCAATGATTTAAAAAAAGGCCCCTACTAATCTACTATATATATTTTATTCAAAAACTACTAAACACTATTAGACTTTTTTTGAACGGCATTAAACATTATTAGAAAAAAGATTAAATTATATGTTACGGAGAAAACAAAATAAAAATAAAAACCAAGTAATCGTCGTATCTTTTTAAAAAATTGGATTTTAATAATTCCATATTTTTGTAGTTGGCTGATAATAATATCACATTAATGGTGGAGTGGTAAGAAAGAGACGTGGTGTTTCATGTGGCCCATGTTTGATTTATCCCCCATCATTTATTTTCTGCGACACAATGTGATGATGACAGACTAGACGAGTATGTAACGATTAGTAGTTGGATCATTGAACTGAACGAGTTTTATCTCACTGCACCGTTGTGCCTTCGGGCGAGTGTTCACGGGCGTGGAGGTGAGAGTTTTCCACGGATTGAAAGGCGAGTGTATCTCTATATGGTGAATTTAACCAATAACCTATTTAGATGATTCGTTAGTCGTTCATAAAAGAAGCATAACACTTAATTTAACGGGTGGATAGTTAGTTATCTTGCATTGCATGACAGTAATATGACATGATAACTTAGGTGTTGTTTGTTTTTTAAGACTACGGACCACATCTGCATGCATCTGTAGCAGAAGAGGTGGACCAAACCTCTATAGTCTGCAAGAAAAAAACTGTTTGTTTTTTAACGTTTGCAGATTGCTAAAATAAAACAAAAATTTTTAAACAAACCGAACCGAACAAACTAATGGTAATCAAACCTATTAAAATTCTTAACAAAACCAAAGATATAAACAAATTATTCATAAACAAACCGAACCGAACAAACTAATGGTAATCAAACATATTAAAATTATTAACAAAACCAAAGATATAAACAAATTATTCATAAACAAACCGAACCGAACAAACTAATGGTAATCAAACATATTAAAATTATTAACAAATCAAACAAAATCTGTAACATCCAGAAAATATCCATACCAATTTTGTCAATTTAGGAAGTTGAGGGACCATTTAGTCATTTAGCTATAATAAAAATATAAAACTCTCTTGAAGTGACACATATCCGATGACTAATAGGATGAAATCGACATGTGTCCGATGACTAATATAGTGAAACTGACACATGTACGATGACTAATCAAATAGATTGGCATGTGTCGCCACTTGTCACATGAAAGGACATGTGTCACCACAAGAATGAATGGTGGCAAGAGACGGTCCAACCGACGGTATAAGAAACAACTATAAATAGTGGTCATGGGTTGCTCATTTGTGACATCCCGAACACCAAACCACTATCACTTCCTCGAAGTTTGTACCACCGAGTTGGAGTCCCGACACCACTCTAGAGTTTCGACGTTTCATACCCCAACACCTTACGTATAGTCAAAGTACTCCTCGTTCTTCCTTAGAGTTTCGATGTTAACAAAAGATATATTTTGACGGGCATGTAGTAACTGGAAGAGGGATATCGTCGGTAGTTGAGTTTCTTGTCGAAGGAAAGTAATTCGTATAAATCTCAATCAACCGAGGGACCCGTTTTCTTTCCTGGAGAAACCCGATGAGAGTGATTGAACCTATTAGGCCAAAGCATGCTATATCAAACGTCACTTTATAATAAACAAAAGAGTTTTACTCAAAGGAAATTACAAGGTTAAACCAGATACAGGATCTGGAACTAGATTACGTGATCTAGTATTAATACGTGGTTGTTATCAAATTATAGGTCTGATCAATCCCGTTCGTCCAGCTTAAACGAAAGAAGTTAAAGCTCGATTTTGAAAGGTGAATACGTTAACCTTTTTAATCAGTCAAAACATATTTATACTCAATGAGACGAACGGGTGTTTGTCTTAACGAGTCAATCAATGTCTACATGAGATTATGTGATCTCTAACATTATAATACAAAGTATAAAATAAAATCAACTCAGACCGAATACGCATGTGTCTGGATCCATACATAACCGTTAAGCCCAATCAATCAATCAAAGGCAAGGTAGCCACGGGCTGAACGGTCATGACTAGTTCTCTGTTCAAGGCTTTGTGGCTCGGAGAATACCGTTATGTGTGTAGGGCGGTGGTACATATACCGGAAGTAGGTATACTTCCACTGAGATTGTCAAGAAAACTATGTTTGTATTATAATTGTCATTCAAAATGTTTTATCGAGTCATACGTGTTCACCAGCATATAGCTGACGTACTTTTTCAACCAATTGCAAGTAATTAAGCATTAGTAGCAAATAGCAAGGATTGAAGTCTATATAAAGATAGAAGCGCGTTACGAGATGGCTCCATTTTCTATATAAAAATCCTTGTAATATGAAACATATATTTTGTAAACCAATACTTGGGTATTTAATTCCCAAGTAAATTTTCAATGTAAATTAATATTATAATCAACCTAAAGTCTTCCGCTAAAATTAACCCATAAACTCTGATACATTTACAAAACAGATACCAACTTGTGGTCACACGCCTAGGCCCTAAGTCGGGGTGTGACAAAATCACAATTAACATTATAGTTGCGTACAACTTCAAATCAAATGAAAACATACTAATATAACAAATTAAAGGTTATAGTTACAAAATAACTCTGGTGAAATAAAGAACAATGTTATATTATACAAAAAAGCTGAAGTAAATAAGAATAATACTACTGCTACTAATAATAATAATCTACCTCCTGCTGCTGCATGTAATGGATCGGATAAGATGAATTGGTTGCAGACGAAAACAAAGTTTTAACGCAAACGGAGGTGGGGCTAGAATGCGGCGGCGGGAGGTGGGGGTGGAGGTCGGCGCCGAAGGTGGGGAGAGGGGGTGATTTGGGGGCTAGGGTTGTGTGGAGATAAAAAAGTCAAATGTTTATTTGAATAGGTGAGAAAAGAGTGGTCCATGTCTGCGTGAGGAAGAGGACGTGCAAACTTTTTTTTTTTAATTAATTGTCTTTCGAAAAACAAACAGTTTGCAAGCCTCAATGTCTGCAAATGGTTTGCACGACACAGACAAAAGAAGTCAAAAAGTTCTTCTGTGAAAAAACAAACACCACCTTAGTTATGTCAAAACATAGCCTAATATTTTTATAAAAAATAACAATTTGAACTTTACTTATTTACTACATCTAAAGTCAATGTCCAAAAAGTAAATTTAGTAGGTCCATTATTTTCTTTCTTTGTTTGAATTTTGTATAAACATAACATAAGATTACAAATTAATGGTTACCAAATAAGCAAAAGGTATGCAGTGAATAGAGGACACATGGGCACAACATTATTACCTTAGGCCGAGGGGTGCGGAGCGCTAGGAGGGGCGCGAGAAGGCGTTCGATAGCGCCCCGGGGCGCGAGAGCCACACCACCGGGGCGCGAGTGGGGCGCGAGAGGGGCGCGAGAGAGGAAAACGAGGCAGGCGCAAGGGAGGTAGCGCTCGTTATGGGCTGTGGGAAAAGGAAAGAGCCGTTGGGAGGCTTAAATAATTAATAAAAAAATATTTTTTTTTTAATAAAATCATCTATATATATCACAATACATATCAAACACCAACCATTCTCACATATCAAACTCCAACCATTCTCACATACTACAACCAAAACCAATATCACATACCACACACAAAACCCAAAATCACCCTATCTTCGAAACCTTTAAAAATAATGTCGTCGTACTCGTCTGATTCCGACTCCTCAGAAGAGGATGATTTGCTTCTTCAAGTAGGGGGAGTTTTGACCGCAGCCGTGGTCAATCTCTTGCAAAATCAAGCCCATCAACCCCGACTCCCGAGGGTTAGAGCACCACCTCGTGATCGTGATCGATCGGGTGCTAACGAAACTTTGATGAGGCATTATTTTAGCCCTCAACCGGTATACGCGGAGTCGGATTTTCGAACTCGTTTTCGAATGAGCAGGCAATTGTTCACGCGTATAGCGAGTGATTTAGAGGCACGGTATCCCTTTTTTCAACAAAGGGAGGATGCTAGGGGTCTTCCCGGTTTTACACCTCTTCAAAAATGCACGGCTGCTATCCGTCAATTAGCATACGGCATCTCGTCGGACGCTTTGGATGAGTATTTACAGATGTCGAAAAGGGTTGCACGTGAATCCCTTCATTTTTTCTGCCAAGGTAAAAAACATTAATTTTACTTTTTACTAAATATTTATTACATTTTCTAATATATATTGTACGTAGGAGTCATATCGACTTACGCTCGGAGATATCTGCGTAAACCTACAACGTATGACATCCAACGCATATATGAGGTGCACGCAGAAAAACATGGTTTTCCTGGGATGCTAGGTAGCATCGATTGTACGCATGTTGGATGGGCTATGTGTCCAACGGCCTGGCGAGGTCAGTTCCACCGTGGTGATCATGAAGGGCCGACCCTCATACTTGAGGCGGCGGTGTCACAGGATCTTTGGTTCTGGCATGCTTTTTTTGGTGTTGCTGGGTCAAATAACGACCTTAATGTTATCGATCAGTCACATTTGATCAACGACCTTATCGACGGGGTTGAACCACCTCAATCTTTTGTTGCAAATGGAGAACTCTTCAAGTACGGGTACTATCTGGTCGATGGTATTTACAACGAATGGGCTGTGTTAGTTCAAGCTTTTACAGATCCAATCGCCGACAAACGGAAGTATTTTACGAAGAAGCAAGAGTCTGCTAGAAAAGATATCGAAAGAGCTTTTGGAGCTATAAAAAAACAATATTATGTTCTGGCGAACCCGATACGTTATTGGACTCGGGAGAGGATAATGGACGTCGTCTACACGTGTCTTATCCTACACAACATGACGTTAGAAGACGAGGGCAAAGCTATATGCCAAAACTACCAAGGTGACATTCCGCCACAACCGTCCACAATCAGTGATCAACAAAAACTTCATAACATAGCAAATATCAAGAGCCGTGAGATACACGGGGAGCTTCGACATGAGTTGGTTGAACATTTGTGGGCGAGGAGACCAGATGATCTTGTATTAGATTAGTGTTATTATTAAATATTATTGTTTGTTTAATTTTTAGTATGTTTTTTTTATTATGAATTTTCAAAAAAATGTGTGTTTTTTTAAATAATTTATTGTTTTTTTAATAATACGTTTTTTTAATACATTTATAAAAAAATAAAAAAATAAACCGCTCGCGCCCCCTCTCGCGCCCCTCCACACCATGCCCCGGGGCGCTATCACCACTACCAACACCCATCTTATCAAGCTTCTCTCTCTGCCACACGTCACAATATTATTGGATGGCGCCCCCACTCGCGCCCCCTCTCGCGCCCCCCACACCCCTCAGCCTCACCGGGGCGCGAGTGGGGCGCGAGAGGGGCGCGAGAGCGGAAAACGAGGCAGGCGCAAGGGAGGTAGCGCTCGTTATGGGCTGTGGGAAAAGGAAAGAGCCGTTGGGAGGCTTAAATAATTAATAAAAAAATATTTTTTTTTTTAATAAAATCATCTATATATATCACAATACATATCAAACACCAACCATTCTCACATATCAAACTCCAACCATTCTCACATACTACAACCAAAACCAATATCACATACCACACACAAAACCCAAAATCACCCTATCTTCGAAACCTTTAAAAATAATGTCGTCGTACTCGTCTGATTCCGACTCCTCAGAAGAGGATGATTTGCTTCTTCAAGTAGGGGGAGTTTTGACCGCAGCCGTGGTCAATCTCTTGCAAAATCAAGCCCATCAACCCCGACTCCCGAGGGTTAGAGCACCACCTCGTGATCGTGATCGATCGGGTGCTAACGAAACTTTGATGAGGCATTATTTTAGCCCTCAACCGGTATACGCGGAGTCGGATTTTCGAACTCGTTTTCGAATGAGCAGGCAATTGTTCACGCGTATAGCGAGTGATTTAGAGGCACGGTATCCCTTTTTTCAACAAAGGGAGGATGCTAGGGGTCTTCCCGGTTTTACACCTCTTCAAAAATGCACGGCTGCTATCCGTCAATTAGCGTACGGCATCTCGTCGGACGCTTTGGATGAGTATTTACAGATGTCGAAAAGGGTTGCACGTGAATCCCTTCATTTTTTCTGCCAAGGTAAAAAACATTAATTTTACTTTTTACTAAATATTTATTACATTTTCTAATATATATTGTACGTAGGAGTCATATCGACTTACGCTCGGAGATATCTGCGTAAACCTACAACGTATGACATCCAACGCATATATGAGGTGCACGCAGAAAAACATGGTTTTCCTGGGATGCTAGGTAGCATCGATTGTACGCATGTTGGATGGGCTATGTGTCCAACGGCCTGGCGAGGTCAGTTCCACCGTGGTGATCATGAAGGGCCGACCCTCATACTTGAGGCGGCGGTGTCACAGGATCTTTGGTTCTGGCATGCTTTTTTTGGTGTTGCTGGGTCAAATAACGACCTTAATGTTATCGATCAGTCACATTTGATCAACGACCTTATCGACGGGGTTGAACCACCTCAATCTTTTGTTGCAAATGGAGAACTCTTCAAGTACGGGTACTATCTGGTCGATGGTATTTACAACGAATGGGCTGTGTTAGTTCAAGCTTTTACAGATCCAATCGCCGACAAACGGAAGTATTTTACGAAGAAGCAAGAGTCTGCTAGAAAAGATATCGAAAGAGCTTTTGGAGCTATAAAAAAACAATATTATGTTCTGGCGAACCCGATACGTTATTGGACTCGGGAGAGGATAATGGACGTCGTCTACACGTGTCTTATCCTACACAACATGACGTTAGAAGACGAGGGCAAAGCTATATGCCAAAACTACCAAGGTGACATTCCGCCACAACCGTCCACAATCAGTGATCAACAAAAACTTCATAACATAGCAAATATCAAGAGCCGTGAGATACACGGGGAGCTTCGACATGAGTTGGTTGAACATTTGTGGGCGAGGAGACCAGATGATCTTGTATTAGATTAGTGTTATTATTAAATATTATTGTTTGTTTAATTTTTAGTATGTTTTTTTTATTATGAATTTTCAAAAAAATGTGTGTTTTTTTAAATAATTTATTGTTTTTTTAATAATACGTTTTTTTAATACATTTATAAAAAAATAAAAAAATAAACCGCTCGCGCCCCCTCTCGCGCCCCTCCACACCATGCCCCGGGGCGCTATCACCACTACCAACACCCATCTTATCAAGCTTCTCTCTCTGCCACACGTCACAATATTATTGGATGGCGCCCCCACTCGCGCCCCCTCTCGCGCCCCCCACACCCCTCAGCCTAATGAAAGGTTGTTTTCAGACAGTATACTGACTGTACCTCGTAGGTCTTAATGAGGAGAATGACCAGGTCGGCGGCGTCGGCGGCCCTTGTTGGTACTACGTTTAAGCTTTCGTGTCTTATTGTCCCCTTGCCGCCGGCACCTTTATATATATTTCACTTCACCACCCTATACTTTTAAACCATTTTTTATTTAAACACAACTCCTTGTGACAAAACTTTACCTTTTAATGTTCTTCCACGAAAAAGGAAAATTAATTTCATTAAAAGTTTATTTATTTTTTTACACTTGGTAAATGATATTTACTCCTTTTGTTATTCTTTTCAATATTTCTTTAATGATGACTTGTTCGGTAAGGCCAGGGCCGTCTCCGAGAATTATATGACTCGGGGGGTCGAAATAAAAAGGCCCGTAAACTCTAACAGGTAACGAAATACTATAAGAAAAACAAAATCTAGACCTTATGTAAATGAGTTTACTTGGTTATGATTTAGGTCGTGTATAGAAAAAAAACTTAAAAATGTCTCAAGTGAGAGTAGTGTATAATAAAAACTTAAAATTGTCTCAAGTGAGAGTAGTGTATAAAAAAAACTTAAAAATGTCTCAAGTGAGAGTAGTGTATGATAAAAACTTAAAATTGTCTCAAGTGAGAGTAGTGTATAAAAAAAACTTAAAAATGTCTCAAGTGATAGTAGTGTATAATAAAAACTTAAAATTGTCTCAAGTGAGAGTAGTGTATAAAAAAAACTTAAAAATGTCTCAAGTGAGAGTAGTGTATAAAATAAACTTAAAAATGTCTCAAGTGAGAGTAGATATTGCAACATTTTGATTGAAACTCATACCCCTTTACCATTAAACCAACCTAGTTATTGTATAATTAGAGTAAAACATTTAATATACATATTTCTTATTCACATATATATATATGGTTAATATCATTTGAGAACTTCAAAAAAGTTAAGAACTTTTAGGAACTCATAAGAAACAAACATTTTTTTAATTTTTTTTATATATTAACATTATTTAAGAGTTGTTTTATCATATTTCATATAAAATTTTTTATTATATATATTAATCACAAGTTTACATATTTGTAAAATTTATGTACTAACAAATTTACATATGTGTAAAAAAAACATAGATATGTATAAAAACTAATTTTCAAAATTGTAATCGTAAATATAGATATAAAGAATGATAAAACTGCACTCAAATAACACTAACATACAAAAATTTTTATAAAAAACGTTTGTTTTCAAGGGTTCCTTCAAGTTCTTAAATAATCTATGAGTTCTGTAATGACACTCATCATATATATATATATATATATATATATATATATATATATATATATATATATATATATATATATATATATTGTGCCCCCGAAAATTAATTGCCCCCGCCGGTCGCCCACATTGCCCTATGCCCGAGCCGCCTCTGGGTAAGACTAAAGATTCGGTGAAACATTCGAAGAAAAAAATTGTGTATTTGTTTACTGAGTTAATAAAAGATAAACAAGATTGTGGACGTATGCTGCTTTGATCGAATCACACACAAATCTCGTGTTCTTGTTTTTCTTTTCGTTTACGTGATTATTATATTCTGATATCGGCGTTGCTATGATTGATGCTTGGCAAAAGTTTGTTTATTAACGAAAAATTAGTCATTTTAACTAAAAGAACATAAAAACATATTTAGTTCTTTCATTTTGCATATGCTTATTTACATATTTATTCAAATTTGTTTTATTATCTACAGCAATACTAATTGGCCTATAATGTATCAACTCATCACCCGAATTAAATTTCAAAACATCAACTAATTGAACAAAGAACAAGAATTCATTTAATTTCATTATTGTTTGTTTATTTACAATTGCTCTTTTCATCAATCTTCGTTCAATTATTGTTACATTCGTTTGCTCATATAAAGTTAAAAAGGTTGAATATGTTATATATGACATTTAAGGGGCCAAAACTATAACAACCATCATGTATAAAAACATTCGTCGTGGCCGGAGCATATAGCTCTAGGACTGACGGATCCTTAACCTCACTCATGTAAATTTACCAAATTACCCTCAACTCTCCCAAAACTCAGAGGTATTTCCGTCATTTCACAAGATTTCTGTTTTGATTTATTCAGAGAGAAAATCTCTGCCACCACCTTTCCACAGTGATCCTCTCATTACCATTTTACAAAAAGACAAAAATACCCTCTCTCTCTATATCTCTATATATCTCTCTCTCTATACATTATATCATATATATGCATGTTGTAGTCCCATAAATATTAGTTTCATCTTTCAATATTCAATATCTTTCAATGGCTCCAAATATTATTAATATTATTATTATTATTATTATAACTCTCTTTCTCTCTATACTTATTACACCAACCAACTCACAACCGAGTCTCAACTCAGTAGAGCAAGAGTCACTCTACCGAGTCCTCGAGTCACTCAACTCGGACATCCCATGGCGGACACTCTTCCCGGACGACTTATGCTCGTCCGCCCCACACGGCGTCGTTTGCGGCTACACCACTTTACCCACCGAATCCGACCCGGGTCAAGTCAACATCCAAGAACTCAACTTCGGGTACGTCTCGGATCACAACCCGAACCCGCCTTGCAACCCGAATACCACCACCTTCGACCCGAATCTGTTTTCATCCTTCCCTTACCTCCGTAAACTCTTCTTCTACAAATGCTTCACCACCCGACCCGTTTTCGTACAGTCCTTCATCCGGGTCGGGTCGGGTCAACCCGACCCGGGTATTGAAGAGATGCTTTTTATAGAAAACCCGGGTCTTTTCGGGTCGTTGGGTGGGTCAATCGGAGGTATGACGGGCTTACGGAGGTTGGTGATAACCGGAAGTAATGTTTCCGGTGAGATTCCATGTGGGTTTGGTTTATTAAAGAATCTTGAAGAGGTTAAACTTTCCGGTAATAATCTCGCCGGAGTCTTGCCGGAAAATATTTCAAATTTAAAGAATTTGAAGGTTTTTGATTTAAGTGGAAATGGGTTTGAAGGGAATATTCCGGCGGGTATTGGGGAGTTAAAGAATTTGATAAAGTTGGATTTTAGCCGGAATATGTTTGAAGGGAATATTCCGGCGAGTTTTAAGGGGTTAAAAAGTTTGGAGTTTTTGGATATGAGTTATAATAAGTTTAAAAATTGTGGGGTCCCTTTGGTGTTTGGTGAGATGAGTAATTTGAAGGGGTTGTTTATGAGTGGGAATGAATTAGGAGGGGTGATTCCTGACATATGGGGAAAGTTAAGGGGTGTGAATGCAATTGGGTTGTCGAATGTAGGGGTGTTCGGTGATATTCCGTCGTCGATAGGGCTGTTTTTGTCAAATTTGAGTTATTTGGCTCTTGATAATAATAAGTTGAGTGGGAGTGTGCCTATGGAGTTTGAAAGATTGGAGATGTTGAGTGAGTTGAATTTGAAGAATAATAATTTGAGTGGGGGGTTACCATTTTCTAGTGAGTTTGTTTCAAGGATTGGGAGGAAGCTTGTGGTGCAAGGTAACACTGAGTTGTGTTTGGATGGAAGGGTATTTAGGTCATTTGTTAAGGTTAATGGGAATTTGGGATGTTTGAAGGTGTGCAAGATGGTTGAGAATCCCAAGTCTGCTTTTCCATATGATGTTAGTAGCTCAAGTTTGGTTGGTTATCAAGTTGTGTCTTTATTACTTGTAATGTTTGTTTGGTTGGCCACTTTATAGGCAGATATGTAATTAGGTTATTAGTTATTACAAATGCATACACTTTTTGTATATGAAATGAATGTTTAGAAGTAGGAGGTGAAGGTTTTGAAGTTATTAAATGATCATGTCTAAGGATCCATTTGTATTAAACAGTACTTTAATTTCATATTAAGGCCAAAGTGTGTTTTAGTTTGTATCAATTTATGGGTGGCAATGGGTTATGTTCATGGGATGCAACAAAACTCAAACCATGTGTGAAACACAGTAACACATGAACCAAAACATAAGTTTTTACCTTTTAGACCTTTTTTAACTAAATAAAAATGTCTAAAGCCCATAAACCCAAACATAAAATGGGGTTTGACAAAAAGAAAATAATAATAATATGTTATGATATTAGCCCTAAATATAACAAGCTTATTAGAATAATATATGAACTTGGAGTTAACAAGAAACAAGGAAATATGAGAATATGAGAATTTTTACTGGATACATTAAATCGATCAAGATACATAGTATTTATAATATCAAAACACTGTTTATAATCACTATTTAGGGGGACAAGATTATATCATTGGTTTGACAAATGAAAGTGTGTCATACACAAAAAGTGTCGGTGGTTCACAACACTCCCCCTTGGATGACACCTTTTCAAAAAACTTTGGGGTCTTGAAGTACCCGCCTCATTAAAAACCTTGCTAAAGGAAAACCCAATGGGAAAAAACTTTAGCTAAGGGAAAAAGAGTGCAGTATATAGCTCCCCCTCAAATTGCAGGTCGTTACATTGTTCGTACATGGCGTATGCCAATATCATGAACATGTTTCCTGAATGTTGCTGTGGGAAGTGATTTTGTGAAAAGATCAGCTGAGTTGTTGCTGGACTGGACATATCTCATTTCAACCTGATTGTCTTTAATAAGGTCTCGAGTATACTCAAAGTATCTTGGTGGTATATGCTTTGTTCTGTCACTTTTGATATATCCTTCCTTCATTTGCGAGACACAAGCTGCATTATCTTCATAGGTAGGAGTTGGAATTCGATCTTTCTCTAGTCCACAAGAAATCAATATGTGTCGTGACATAGATCTTAACCATACACATTCTCTTGAAGCTTCATGCAATGCAATGACTTCAGCATGATTTGAAGATGTTGCAATGAGTGTTTGTTTCTGAGAACGCCATGAAATCGCAGTTCCTCCATTCTTAAATACGTATCCAGTTTGAGATTTTGCTTTATGGGGATCAGATAAATAACCTGCATCTGCATAACCAACTAACCCTTCTTTTGAATCGTTAGGATAAAATAAACCTAAATCAACAGTTCCTTTTAAATACCGAAAAATATGTTTAACGTCATTCCAATGTCTTTTAGTAGGGATGAACTGAATCTTGCCAATAAATTAACTGCAAAAGAAATGTCAGGTCTTGTACAGTTACTAAGATACATAAGTGCTCCAATTGCACTGAGGTATGGTACTTCGGGACCAAGAATCTCTTCATTATCTTTGCAAGGACGAAATGGATCATTGTCAACATTGAGTGATCTAACAACCATCGGTGTGCTTAAAGGATTTGCTTTGTCCATATTGAAACGTTTTAAGAGTTTCTCAGTATAAGTTGACTAATGCACAAGTATCCCATTATGCATATGCTCAATTTGTAAACCAAGACAATATTTGGTTTTTCCAAGGTCTTTAATTTCGAATTCTTTCTTTAAAAGAGCAATTGCTTCATTAATTTCTTTTTGTGTCCCAATTAAATTTAGATCGTCAACACACACAGCTATGATCACATATCCTGATGTTGTCTTCTTGATGAAGACACATGGACAAATAAGATTATTTGTGTATCCTTTGCTTATCAAATAATCACTCAAACGATTGTACCACATCCTTCCAGATTGTTTCAGTCCATACAATGATCTTTGTAATTTGATGGAATACATTTCCTTAGGCTTTGAGCTTATTGCATCGGGGAGTTTAAATCCTTCGGGAATTTTCATGTAGATGTCACTATCTAGTGATCCATACAAGTAAGCTGTGACAACATCCATAAGGCGCATCTCTAAATTTTTAGAGACTGCTAAGCTGATTAAATATCTAAACGTAACAGCATTCATAACAGGAGAATACGTTTCTTCATAGTCAATTCGTGGCCTCTGAGAAAAACCTTGAGCTACAAGTCTTGCTTTATATCTTGTAACTTCATTTTTCTCATTTCGTTTTCTCACAAAAACCCATTTATATCCTACAGGTTTCATTGACTTTGGTGTAATGACAATAGGTCCAAAAACCTTTCGATTGTTTAGTGAGTTTAATTCAGCTTGCATAGCATCTTTCCATTTGTTCCAATCTTGTCAATTTTTACAATCATCTACAGATTTTGGTTCAGGGTCATCATTTTCTTCCATGATATCGCTTGCCACAGAATAAGAAAATATATCATCAATATTTTCCATTTCATCTCGATCCCACATTATATGTGATTTACCATAGTTTATTGACAATTCTTTATTGGAATCATTTATTTCTTCCTGAGGAAATGTTATATCATTTATTCTTTCCTGATGGAAGGTTTTGTCAATCATTCCTTCCTTAGGGTCAGTATCCTTCTTAGAACCCTTTCTTTTTCGAGGATTTTTATCCTTTGAACCGATTGGCCTTCCACGTTTTAAACGTTTTTGAGATTCATGAGGTGCATTATTATGGTTTTGCTTGCTTGGAATCTCAACTCGAGCTGGAGCATTAGCAGCTGGTATATGAGATTTAGTGACCCTGTTTATATCAGTAAATGCATCAGGTAACTGATTTGCAATTTCTTGTAGATGTATTATTTTTTGAACCTCTGTCTCACTTTGTTTTGATCTTGGGTCTATGTGTAACAATGATGGCACACACCATGATATATCTCTTTCTTGCTTTTTCATTTCTCCCCCTAATGTCGGGAACATTGTCTCGTTAAAATGACAATCAGCAAAACGAGCTGTAAATACATCACCTGTTAAAGGTTCAAGGTATCTTATGATGGAAGATGTTTCATATCCAACATATATTCCCAACCTTCTTTGGGGACCCATTTTTGTGCGTTGTGGTGGTGCAATAGGAACATACACAGCACAACCAAAAATTCTAAGATGAGAGATATTTGGCTCATTTCCAGAAACAAGTTGTGTGGGAGAGTATTTATGATTTGCACTTGGTCTCACGCGGATTAATGATCCAGCATGCATAATTTCATGACCCCAAATAGAAACAGGGAGTTTTGTCCTCATTATTAATGGTCTAGCTATTAGCTGTAGGCGTTTGATCAACGACTCGGCTAAGCCATTTTGTGTGTGTACATGAGCAACAGGGTGTTCTACAACAATCCCCACAGACATGCAATAATCATCAAAAGCATGTGATGTAAATTCTCCCGCATTATCAAGCCTTACTCTTTTAATGGTATAATCCGGAAAATGTGCACGTAATTTGATAATTTGAGCAAGAAATTTTGCAAAAGCAACATTACGAGTCGATAATAAAGAGATATTAGACCATCTGCTGGATGCGTCTATTAAGACCATGAAGTATCTAAATGGTCCACATGGTGGATAAATTGGTCCACATATGTCACCTTGAATTCTTTCAAGAAACATTGGTGTTTCTTTATCGACTTTTAATGGCGAAGGCCTTGTAATTAATTTTCCAAGAGAACAAGATGTACATTGAGGCATTTTATCTATTTTGTGGATCTTTTGACCTTTCAGTGGATGCCCATGTGTATTTTCAATGATCCTTTTCATCATTGTGGATCCTGGATGGCCTAATCTGTCATGCCATAAGTTTATGATACCAGAATCGCAACAATTTTCTTTGACTGCCATATGTGCTTGAGGCACATTTATATATGTATAATGCAAACCAGAATGGAGCATTGGCAATTTTTCCAATATTTGATCTTTGCTTATGATATGCAAATATTTTTCATTACTAACAGTCCTTGACTGAGTATCATATCCATTATGATATATGTTTCTGAAACTCAACAAATTTCTTGTTGATTTTGGGGAAAATAAAGCATTTTCTATTTTGAGCTTTGTACCATTTGGTAATGCTAAATTAGCTTTTCACACTCTTTCTATCAAGTTTGTAGGACCTGATATTGTATTGATGACCCTTTTGTTGGTTTCAGTTTATAAAAATATTTTTTAGATCTAAGTATAGTATGCGTGGCTCCACTATCCGCTATACATATATCTTCTACATTTGTTTGATCTTGTGCTCCGGTGATTTTCATTTTAAATCTTGAAAAATATTAAGAAAAAAAATAAGTGTATAACGAAGACATATGATATTTTAATAAGAACTTTATTTAATTGAAACACAAGTAGTACATGAAAGAGGGACTACATAATTAAAGATAATGAGAACATACTTAATAATTGCATCTAATTATAGTAGTCAAGCAACTTTGTTTCAAAGTTCCACCCCAAAGTCTTCAACGCTCAGCTCAGCATTGATATTATTAAAGTTATCAACATGGTTCACTTCTTTCTCTTTTCCTTTTAGAGAGGCTTGGTACAGTTCACACAGATGTGGAGCTGTGCGACAAGCCTTTGCCCAGTGGTTTGTACTTCCACATCTAAAACATGAAGTGCCATTGTTTTCGGACCTACCAGCTTCATTCCATTTATTTTGGTGGTTGGAATTGGTATTGTGCGGGACATGATAATTATTGGCTCTCTGGTTACGACCACGACCACGGCCACGACCACGACCGTAAGAGTTATTGTTCCATTTGAATGGATGCTTACGATCATTAAAATGCCTTTTGTCAAAATGACCACGTCCACGTCCACGGCCTCGTCCTCGACTTTGTTCTCATTTATGATCAGAATTTTTATGAGAACTTTTGTGAGCAACATGTGCTTCTGGTATTGCTAATGAACCCGTGAGACAAGATTGATGATTTTTCATCAATAATTCATTATTTTTCTCTGCTACATGGAGTAATGCATTTAGATCAGAGTATCTCCTAAAATTCTGCAAACGATAATGTGTTTGCAAGTTTATATTTGATGCATGAAACGTGGAGAAAGTTTTCTCTAACTTTTCTTCCTCTGTTACGGGATACCCACAAAATTCTAGCTTTGAACAAATTCGGTATAAAGCAGAGGTATAATCATTTACCCTCTTAAAATCTTGGAACCTAAGACTGTTCCATTCATCTCTAGAAGTAGGAAGTAAAACTTCCCTTAGATGATCGAATCTGCTTTTCAAATCTTCCCATATCATATATGGGTTATCATAATGTAAGGCCCCGAACCCGGTAACCCTACTTTCGTGTTGGATTTACTCATAAACACAGTTCTTCAAATCAGAGTTTATTAAAACTTTTCGCGGAATATAAAACATCAATCATTTGTTACAAAACTTTAAATCTTTTCTTTGATACCATAACACAAAACTTTATATTTAAAACATCTTTACTTCTTTCTTCAGATGCCAGCCGTTCAATCCATGCCGTGTGTCATCCTCATGCTAACTCTATAATCAGCTCACCTGCGTACATACTAAAAGTCAGCTACGCTGAGTGAGTTCTAGTTAATCAAGCCACTTATCATACAACCACTTCATACAATATATATACGTATCTGAAGACACATAGTCCACTGTCTAACATGCCACTGTTTAACCACTTAATTACCCCTATAGCTTAGCCTCTTAATTACCCCTACAGCTTAGCCACTTATGCCACTGTATGCCACTTGATGCCACCTTAATAACGAAGTCACGTATAGGCTTACCCTACCACGTACTATCGTCATGCCACTAACACTCTTACTAGACTCTGCCACTTCTATCACACTTTACCTCTACTTGTCTACAGCACTCTTTATACCAATACAATATTTACATAATAAGCAAGTCGCATCATAGAATACATACTCACTAACAACCACTTGACAATCACTCTCCTTGACGATACGTGCAATATCCGAAGATCGTTCACGTACCGACAAGCATTACATAATAGCTACTTGTATAACATTTATACACTTACCACTTAAGGTAAGTGTATTCACACTTTCGCATCTAACCTGCTTAACTTACCACTTAGCCTCTTATTTACACCTACCTCCTTGCCACCTTGCCACTTTAATAACGTAAAACGTTATGCCACTTTGCCACTTTTAATAACGTAAAACGTTATGCCACTTTAATAACGAAGGCACGTATAGGCTTACCCTACCACGTACTATCGTTATGCCACTTTGCCACTTTGCCACTTTAATAACGAAGGCACGTATAGGCTTACCCTACCACGTACTATCGTTATGCCACTTTGCCACTTTGCCACTTTAATAACGAAGGCACGTATAGGCTTACCCTACCACGTACTGTCGTCATGCCACTAACACTCTTACTAGACTCTTGCCACTTTTAACACGCTCTACCTCTACTTGTCTACAACACGCTTCATATCATTTACATAATAAGCAAGTCACATCAACAATCATACACACATAATAACGATGGCACGTACAGGCTTTCCCTATCACGCGCTCACGTTATGCCACTAGCACCCTTACTAGACTCTTGCCACTTTTAACACACTCTACCTCTACCTGCCTATATCACACTTCATATCAGTTCGGTATTTACGTAATAAACAAGTCACATCATAACATTCGTACACACTATCAACCACTTGGAATTTACTATCCTTGGCGATACGTGCAATATCCGAAGATCGTTCACATACCGACAAGCATTATAAAATATATATACCTCGTATAACATCTATAGCATACACTTACCACTTAAGGTAAGTGTATTCACACTTCACAACGAGTATGCACACAGCCCCGAAAACATAACAAGGAATGGGGCTAGAAACTCACCTGGACTCTGCTTCTTCCTCTGGTAGCTGTAAATCTCTTCTTTAACTGAGCTCGGCTAACTGTACAAGTTACACGTATCAATACTCGCCTGACCTAATCTGGCGGCCTAGTATTAGCTTACTAACTTATCGTTTTTAAATTATTTTCTAAACGAACTTCACTTCAGGCGAAGTTAAACCTTAGGCGAACTTGGCTTCAGGCGAAGTTAAACCTTAGGCGAACTTGGCTTCAGGCGAAGTTAAACCTTAGGCGAACTTGGCTTCAGGCGAAGTTAAACTTTAGGCGAACTTGGCTTCTGGCGAAGTTATCCTTAGGCGAACTTGGCTTCAGGCGAAGTTATCCTTAGGCGAACTTGGCCGTAGGCGAAGTTATCCTTAGGCGAAGTTACGCTTGAAGGCGAAGTTACGCTTGAAGGCGAAGTTCATCAGGCGAACTTAATCTTGCAGGCGAAGTTATCGTGCTGCAGGTCTGTTTGCCCATAAGTCCTTCGTTTCTTAGCCAAATAACTCGATTTTGGTACCCACGGAATCGTATGATCGGCGCCTACAAATCCCAACCATCAAATCGGCCTAAAATCGACGTTTTAGGGGTCCGATTTGGGCAGTTTGGGTTTCGGGTCCGGTTAACCCATCCAATCCTAACCATTTTCAGTAATATTAGCTTTGTTGGATTTGTTCTTACCTTACCAACTCAGATCTATCAACAAAATCTCGGGTCTCGGCTTCGAATCTTGATCGGTTAGAATGTGTGTGTTTTGAGTGTGTGAAGAAATAGATGTAATGAAGATATTTTTGGGATTTTGGGGGTATTTATATCCCTGAAATCCCATTCTTATTTAACCCATCTCAATTAATCCAAGTCCACAACCCACATCCATTACCCAACACTAGCCCGACCCATACCAACTCATATTCTATTATTTATTTCCTAATAACCCGGGTAAACTCTCTCTCTAATATTAAGTAATATAATTAATATTACTCGGAAATTTCGGGATGTTACAAGTCTTCCCTCCTTAAAGAGGTTTCGTCCCCGAAACCTAACTTATTCCCCATAAAAGGAAAACTTCTTACATTTACACGCTTTATTGAATCGCCTTCGTTTTCTGAGTTATCCCTCTTACTCCTGACTTGTAGTCATCGAGCGGTGATCATGTGTTTTAGCTATTACGGTAGCTTGTCCATGAAGCCCTCGATGTACCAAGTCTCGTATCGCCTTCCAGAGGAACCTTGTTTTATATAATAACGCTAACTCCTAAGGCGATGCTTTACCATCACACAACTATTTATTATAACCAACATGCATTCAAGTTAAATTCATAGATTGTTCATACAAAAGCACAAGAAGTCACAAGTACTTCATAACATAAAAGGAAATCATTCAAGCTTGCTAAACAAACATAGGTTCAACTGTAACATAAAACACTCTTTAACTACTAAACATAAAACAACTGTGACATGCCACTTATTCTCCTGCAACCTCCTCCGCAGCTAATAGACCATCCTTTCACGCGTTTCCTCTTCCTTCCCCCACTGCCACGGCTTCTCCACACTTCCTAGCTATGTGACCTGACTTACCACACTTGTAACACTTCTGGTCCTCGGTGCATTCACGGGAGATGTGCCCCTTCCTCCCACATCGGTAGCACTGATTTGGACCAGCCTTGCATTCCCCCAAGTGCATCTTCCCGCACATCTTACATGCTTCCCTTCCTGCCATCTTTTGTGTCTTTCTCCCTGCACGCTCCACGACATCCACAGCTCTTTTAGTTCCCTTCCCTTTTTCCTCATCTTCCACTTCCACATCATCCGCCGCCAGATCATCATAGACCATCTCCGCCAACTCGACCGCAGACTCAAAGGTAACAGGTTTGTTGGCCCTGACCAACATGCGGACCTTCTGGGGAAGTCCTCTAACGTAGCACTTGATCCGTTTCGCCTCGGTGTTCACCATGTCAGGTACCAACCTAGACATGCGGTTGAATTCAGTGGTGTACTCACGATGTGTCTTCTTGCCCGCCTTTAGATTCAGAAATTTCATCTCGACCCTCTCAACCTCAGCATCAGCACAGAACCTTTTCATCACTAACTCCTTAAGGTCATCCCACCTCATGGCCTTAATCTCCTCTCGGGTCTTCCTTTGTTCGACCGTTTCCCACCAGTACATGGCCTCATCTTCAAATGACTGAGTGGCATAACCCACTGCTTGGTCAGGACGGCACTCGCTAATGCGGATAACCTTATCTATGGCGGTTATCCACTGAAGAGTAGCGATTGCGTCTCCTAAACCAGTCAGCTTAGGCGGGTCACAACCTTTGAAGGACTTATAGTTGCAACCGCCTCGGCCCCTCTTCCTATCACCATCTTTCACAGACTTTACCTCACTCGAGTCACCCCTTTCCCTCTCGTCATCCTTTCTATTATTACCACCTGCCCCTTCAACGGTTCGTTCACGGCTTCCAGCAGATCCTTCGGGATTCAGGTTCTTCACAGCAGCAACTATAGCTTGAACAATGGCTGCTTGAACTGCAGGGCTAAGTTGAACTTCTTCGTTGTTGTTCTGGTCTCCTCCTGCGGCGCTCCTTTCATCTTCGGTGTGGGAAGCTTCTTCTACCGAGGGTTGCCGGACAAGACGAGGCCTGCCACGACGTCCAGTGCGACCCCCAGTTCCCACAAATTCTCCAGTTCCAGCCATCCGTATTCTTAAAGGGACAACACAAACATCATCACTCAAGGAACTATCTAGTACAAGGATAGCAAGGCTAACAGGTAATAACAGTGGCCAGCTGTGACTAGCTGATCACATTGCTTTCCGTGTCCTATACACTTCCCTTTATGAGTCTATTTGTGCTGATTCTACTTAAGCAATTAGTCAAATCAACAATCAATTATTCCTATCCCTTTTGTTCACATATATTTTCTTTCTCATTAACATATATCATTTAATCATACACCTTACCTTTACTGATTTTTGCTTGAGCGACACATGGCATTCTTGAACTGGCATCTTCTTTCTTTTCTTACTTAAATCCCGTTCTCTGTTCGAGTCTAAGCATTTAGGATGCTTAAATCTCTCGAACTTTGCTCTGATACCAACTTGTAAGGCCCCGAACCCGGTAACCCTACTTTCGTGTTGGATTTACTCATAAACACAGTTCTTCAAATCAGAGTTTATTAAAACTTTTCGCGGAATATAAAACATCAATCATTTGTTACAAAACTTTAAATCTTTTCTTTGATACCATAACACAAAACTTTATATTTAAAACA
Source organism: Bidens hawaiensis (assembly GCF_021521415.1). NCBI lineage: Eukaryota > Viridiplantae > Streptophyta > Magnoliopsida > Asterales > Asteraceae > Bidens > Bidens hawaiensis. The sequence continues at coordinate 27,742 of NW_027495671.1, forward strand.
TCTTTACTTCTTTCTTCAGATGCCAGCCGTTCAATCCATGCCGTGTGTCATCCTCATGCTAACTCTATAATCAGCTCACCTGCGTGCATACTAAAAGTCAGCTACGCTGGGTAAGTTCTAGTTAATCAAGCCACTTATCATACAACCACTTCATACAATATATATACGTATCTGAAGACACATAGTCCACTGTCTAACATGCCACTGTTTAACCACTTAATTACCCCTATAGCTTAGCCTCTTAATTACCCCTACAGCTTAGCCACTTATGCCACTGTATGCCACTTGATGCCACCTTAATAACGAAGTCACGTATAGGCTTACCCTACCACGTACTATCGTCATGCCACTAACACTCTTACTAGACTCTGCCACTTCTATCACACTTTACCTCTACTTGTCTACAGCACTCTTTATACCAATACAATATTTACATAATAAGCAAGTCGCATCATAGAATACATACTCACTAACAACCACTTGACAATCACTCTCCTTGACGATACGTGCAATATCCGAAGATCGTTCACGTACCGACAAGCATTACATAATAGCTACTTGTATAACATTTATACACTTACCACTTAAGGTAAGTGTATTCACACTTTCGCATCTAACCTGCTTAACTTACCACTTAGCCTCTTATTTACACCTATCTCCTTGCCACCTTGCCACTTTAATAACGTAAAACGTTATGCCACTTTGCCACTTTTAATAACGTAAAACGTTATGCCACTTTGCCACTTTTAATAACGTAAAACGTTATGCCACTTTAATAACGAAGGCACGTATAGGCTTACCCTACCACGTACTATCGTTATGCCACTTTGCCACTTTGCCACTTTATTAACGAAGGCACGTATAGGCTTACCCTACCACGTACTATCGTTATGCCACTTTGCCACTTTGCCACTTTAATAACGAAGGCACGTATAGGCTTACCCTACCACGTACTGTCGTCATGCCACTAACACTCTTACTAGACTCTTGCCACTTTTAACACGCTCTACCTCTACTTGTCTACAACACGCTTCATATCATTTACATAATAAGCAAGTCACATCAACAATCATACACACATAATAACGATGGCACGTACAGGCTTTCCCTATCACGCGCTCACGTTATGCCACTAGCACCCTTACTAGACTCTTGCCACTTTTAACACACTCTACCTCTACCTGCCTATATCACACTTCATATCAGTTCGGTATTTACGTAATAAACAAGTCACATCATAACATTTGTACACACTATCAACCACTTGGAATTTACTATCCTTGGCGATACATGCAATATCCGAAGATCGTTCACGTACCGACAAGCATTATAAAATATATATACCTCGTATAACATCTATAGCATACACTTACCACTTAAGGTAAGTGTATTCACACTTCACAACGAGTATGCACACAGCCCCAAAAACATAACAAGGAATGGGGCTAGAAACTCACCTGGACTCTGCTTCTTCCTCTGGTAGCTGTAAATCTCTTCTTTAACTGAGCTCGGCTAACTGTACAAGTTACACGTATCAATACTCGCCTGACCTAATCTAGCGGCCTAGTATTAGCTTACTAACTTATCGTTTTTAATTTATTTTCTAAACGAACTTCACTTCAGGCGAAGTTAAACCTTAGGCGAACTTGGCTTCAGGCGAAGTTAAACCTTAGGCGAACTTGGCTTCAGGCGAAGTTAAACCTTAGGCGAACTTGGCTTCAGGCGAAGTTAAACTTTAGGCGAACTTGGCTTCAGGCGAAGTTATCCTTAGGCGAACTTGGCTTCAGGCGAAGTTATCCTTAGGCGAACTTGGCCGTAGGCGAAGTTATCCTTAGGCGAAGTTACGCTTGAAGGCGAAGTTACGCTTGAAGGCGAAGTTCATCAGGCGAACTTAATCTTGCAGGCGAAGTTATCGCGCTGCAGGTCTGTTTGCCCATAAGTCCTTCGTTTCTTAGCCAAATAACTCGATTTTGGTACCCACGGAATCGTATGATCGGCGCCTACAAATCCCAACCATCAAATCGGCCTAAAATCGACGTTTTAGGGGTCCGATTTGGGCAGTTTGGGTTTCGGGTCCGGTTAACCTATCCAATCCTAACCATTTTCAGTAATATTAGCTTTGTTGGATTTGTTCTTACCTTACCAACTCAGATCTATCAACAAAATCTCGGGTCTCGGCTTCGAATCTTGATCGGTTAGAATGTGTGTGTTTTGAGTGTGTGAAGAAATAGATGTAATGAAGATATTTTTGGGATTTTGGGGGTATTTATATCCCTGAAATCCCATTCTTATTTAACCCATCTCAATTAATCCAAGTCCACAACCCACATCCATTACCCAACACTAGCCCGACCCATACCAACTCATATTCTATTATTTATTTCCTAATAACCCGGGTAAACTTTCTCTCTAATATTAAGTAATATAATTAATATTACTCGGAAATTTCGGGATGTTACACATAATTAAAATACTCATGCTGTAATAATTCATCAATATGTTTAGGGATAAAAACATCAGCTCTTGCTTTATCCTGGTCAGAGCAATCATTGTATTTTTGGATTGTGTCTAACACATCCATAGATTTTAAATGTCTTTTGACATTTGCTGTCCAAGACATATAATTTTCTCCAGAAATGTTGAGTGCAGGGAATTCGAGTTTTGCTATATTTGACATTTTGTTGCTAAACATAATAGAGCAAATAATAAGATAAATATTAGAATCCATATATATCAATCAACAATGAGATACAATACATTGGTAGATCTATAAACATATAAAAGAAAAAGAAAATGCCGAGATCTTCAGATGGGAGATTAAAATTAGAATGAGAAGTAGTATAAGCATTATAGTGACCAACAGTGAAACCGGGTGAATCATTTTGAGAACTTTATCTTGGATAAATTTAATAAGAAGAATGTTTGTTGTAAATGAAATGGGGTTAATGATTGGTTATTTATAGTGAAAATTTATAACCTTTTTACAACGGTTATATTACTGTTTTATAACGGTAACATTACCGTTTGTATGTGTAACATCCTAAAATTTTAATGATGAATAAAGGAAGTTATGTTTAGTGATTTCGCGTAATTGATTAATGTCGGGGAAGGAGCGGGTCTTGGACTTGGATTAATTGAGATGGGTTAAATGAGAATGGGATTTCAGGGATATAAATACCCCCAAAATCCCAAAATATCTTCATTTTCCCCCACTCTCCTAAACACACACATACACACACACCAAGCACACCCAAAACCGCCGCCGGCCGGGCCGAGAAAGAAGGAAGGATCGAGCGAGGTTTGGGTAAGAGAGAAAGATTAGTGGTGATACCAAGATAAACGAGATCCAAACATGCTCAAAAGGTATGATTCTTGATCTTGGAAGTTTAAAGATCCGAGCTTTTAGTGTATAAACGACCGAAAATGGTCGGGAAGTGTAGTGGGTGGTATTGAACCTTAACAAGGGTGTTAAAATCGCCCGAAATGTTGATCAGAAACCGAAACAGCGGGCATCTGGGCAACTTCGCCTTCATCTGGGCAACTTCGCCTTCAAGCGATGAACTTCGCCTGCAAGCTAAGTTCGCCTGATGAACTTCGCCTGCAAGCTAAGTTCGCCTGATGACAAGTTCGCCTGAGGTTTAAGTTCGTCTGATGATAAGTTCGCCTGAGGTTTAACTTCGCCTAAAGCTAAGTTCGCCTGAGGTTTAACTTCGCCTAAAGCTAAGTTCGCCTGAGGTTTAACTTCGCCTAAAGCCAAGTTCATTTAGAAAATAAATTTAAAATATAATGAAAATGTGTTAAGACAGTTAATGGAAATAAAAATTTTCCAATCTGACCTGGCAGCTCGACCCCAGCCAGGGGCTCTGCCCCTTGGACCCTGCTAGGGGCTGCCGCCCCTAGACCCCGCTGCCAGGGGCGCTGCCCCCGGACCTCCGTTCGTTGTGGGTAGTAATTATGACTAGAAAGATGTTATAAGTAGTGATAGTTAAATTGATATGTATACTTGTTATACAGTCAGCCGTGCACAACTGAAGAAAGGGATTACGATCAACGGAGAACGTAACCGTGTTCAGATGAGTTTCTAGCCCCATTTATGTGTTATGTTTTCGGGGCTGTGTGCATACTCAACATGTTTGTTAATACACTTATCCTAAGAGATAAGTGTATGCCTTATGTGGATAATGTGAAATGTATGAATGATTGCTTGATGGTACGTGAACGATCTTCGGATATTGCACGTACTGTCAGGTTGTAACGCTATGTATAAGGTAAGTATGTTATGTATGTTTATGTGTATGAACATGATAGAGATAATAGAAGAAAGAAATGATAATGTATGGTTGTATGGTTACGAAAAGGGTACCGAGCCCTAATAATACTCGAGGTATGATGTATGGTTGTTTGGTAACGAAGAGGGAATCGAACCCTACTAATATTCGAGAACTAGGGAACCGAACCCTACTAATATTCGAGGAAGAAGGGTACCGAGCCCTAATAATACTCGAGGAAAGAGGGTACCGAGCCCTAATAATACTCGAGGAAAGAGGGTACCGAGCCCTAATAATACTCGAGGAAAGAGGGTACCGAGCCCTAATAATACTCGAGGAAAGAGGGTACCGAGCCCTAATAATACTCGAGGAATGTAGGGCGTAATGCTCTTTATAACATAAGATATGAAAGTAAGTTAATACAAAAGAAAGTAAGAAAGTATGAAAGTAAGAAAGTATGAATGTAAGAAAGTATGAAAGTATGAAAGTATAAAAGTATGAATGAAAGAATATAATGTTATGTGAATGGTATGATTATGTGATTATCTAGAACTCACTCAGCGTAGCTGACTTTTAGTATGCACGCAGGTGAGTAGGATGAGGCAGCTCGCTTGAGGAGACACATGGCACTGAACAAGAATCTGGCATTTGAAGACCTATGATGTGTTAATTTTAATGCTTTAATGTGAAAGACAATAAATGTTTTGAGACAAGTTATGAATTATGTAAAGTTTTATGAAAGTTTTATATTCCGCGTAAATGTTTTAATTAACTCTGATATTTAGAACTGTGTTTATGAGTAAATCCAACACGAAAGTAGGGTTACCGGTAACGGGGCCTTACAGTATGTGTGTGTGTATATTAATTATTTTAAAGTAAGATAATAAATAAGATGTTAAATACAGTTTATTTTATAAAATATATAATTAGTATGCACAATAATAAGAATAGAATTGTTAGTGTAAATAAATCTAACTTCTAAATGAGATATTAGTGTGCATATATAAATAAAAGTTAGAATAGTTATCAAATTTTAATAACAATGTTTATACACATTATTGCTATTACTTAGTATATTAGTTAGTATATGTATATACATAGATATATATCTAATGTACATAATTAAAGAAGTGTTTATGATACTTATGTAGATACCTTTGTGTCTATTACCTTTCTTGGTTAGGATATAAGCGGCTCGTGCTGATAACGTGTTATGATATTAGCCGTAAATATAACAAGCTTATTAGAATAATATATGAACTTGGAGTTAACAAGAAACAAGGAAATATGAGAATATGAGAATTTTTACTGGATACATTAAATCGATCAAGATACATAGTATTTATAATATCAAAACACTGTTTATAATCACTATTTAGGGGGACAAGATTATATCATTGGTTTGACAAATGAAAAATGTGTCATACACAAAAAGTGTCGGTGGTTCACAACATAATAATAATAATAAAAAATTCAACCCCACCGGAAATGTTACATGAGTTTAGGGACGGGCAAATTGTATCGAGTACTGGTATCAAAACGAGTCTTTTGGTACCGGTACCAAGTTTTTAAGAAAATCAGTACCGGTATTTACCACATTTTTGCTTACGATACCGGTGCCGAAGTTCGAACCAATCACTTTCGATACCGGTATCGGTACCAAGTTTTTTACAAATTCATGATCAGTACCAGTCGGTACCCGCATGATACCAAGGGCATGGCTACATGAGTTTTTGAAACATATGTTATGACCCTTTTGTCCCAGTTTTTTTTATATGTTATCCATGATGTTTAGACTTTCAAACTTCATGTTCAACTTTTCTATATATGTATATATAAAATGCATAATCACTTTGTGTTATGAGATAGAATGATAAAATACAACTTTAGTTTTTTTAACAATAAACACAACCAAAGAATTTGCCATGTCAACTTTAACACGATCCATTTAACTGTACATGTTTATAGATTTGACATGAAACTAACCAGAAAATTGTTGGGCTTATATATGAACCGAGAAATATAGTTAACAGACGTTAAAGAAGGTTAGTGTACAACAATATGTTTGTTTCCATAGGTGGTAAAGATACAAAAGCTATACAAAAAAACAAAACAAGAGACCAAACTTCGCATCGTGTCATATCGACTGTCTTGCATCCCTCATCACACTCGTTACAAAACTTAACAATCTACATTCATCCTCATACATCATTGGTCATCCGATCCGAGCTCTGAATCATCTGTAGTCGACTTAGCAGATGATCGTGTTGGCCCTTCACCTATTGGCTTTCTAATGCGCCGTGAAGACTTTTTTGGGATATCTAGCTTGGGATCATCACCTGTGTTCTGATCTTGAGAGCGTCGTGGTCCCCGGTGGTGTCTTCTTGGTTGTCGGGGTTGAGACGATGACGAGTCCTTAGTCTCAGAAGCCATGATGTTGTTACTATTATTATTATTATTATGATTGTCCATTGACCGACGACGGTTTTTAGTTGACCTTGGTAGTAATGGAAGCTCTCCGGATGTCTCCACACTGCGAGTACTCCTGTGACACGCATCATCTTTTCGGGCTTTCCTATGGGTTATATCTGCATAATGTAATAGACAATGTTACCATGATGATATTTTTGTATTGATGAGGTTGTATAAACTAATAAAAGTGCATGTTTAACCTTAAGTCTATTTCATTAAATAACTTGTACCAAGTTAAATAAATACATACAACTATAAAGTAGAAAATGTTACATGCATTTTATTCAATTTATATAACAAACAATAAAATGGTTAAATTCAATCTTACAGTTCCCAATATATTATTAATTCTGAAATAGACACGAACCTTCGGAAATGCATTTGAGTTGAGGAGCCTCTCCCTTGGCTCCACTTTTCTCCAATGGTCCAGATTGAGAATCTTTTGATTCAAACCCCTTCATCTAAATCCCAACAAATAAAAAATTTTAAGAAAAAAAATTCAATTCTTCATCAAGATCACACTAACAATAAATATTAACACATACCCAGCTCGGAGATTCAACCGCGGGTCCATCACCACCAATATGCGCTACATGCTTCACATCCGTCGGCTGCCCGATTTGCAATTCTTGTTCTTTTTCTTCTTCTGCACCCACAATGTCATTGATCCAAAATATAATATTTTGATTTTTTTATAAAATGGAAGAAAAATATTAACATAGATTTACTGACCAAATATTTGTGAGGAGATGTTTTTTATGCCTCTAATGAGGCCTTTCACCTTTGTGCCCATACGCAAAAGGTATGTTAATGGGGTCAATGTGACCCCAAAAAGATGTTCAAAACTTGAATTAGATAATAAAAGAAAAGAAATAAAATGGAAATTGTGAGAGAAACAATTTTGTTTTCTTTTACCCATTCAAAGTTTTAACATGTGGGGGCTAAATTTGGAGACAAAAAGAGAGGTTTACCTTGATTTGTACTTTGTGCATCGACGGTTGTGTTTTTTGTCGCACACGTGTGTTGTTTAATGAATAGTCAAATGCTGGCATCTGAATTTTAACGGTCTAACAAACAGATAATTGGACGTTGGATTTACTCATAAACACAGTTCTAAATATTATAGTTAATTAAAGCTTTCGCGGAATAACATAAAACATCAACAGTCATTACAAACATTCATAACTAGTCTTTCAAACATAACTTAAACACGTCTTTTAGTTCAAAACATTAACAAATAGATATTCAGATGCCAGCTTCTTTATTCTACCGACATGTGTCCCTACTCAAGCCAGCTGTCTCATTCTACTCACCTGCGTGCATGCTAAAAGTCAGTTACGCTGAATGAGTTCTAGTAATCACATATCATACAATACGTACACTTACCTTCAATTATGCATCCAAAGATACATAATAATTGCTTTACTATTTTACTTTCATTACATAAGTTCATTCATACGTTCGTACTTTATTACTTTCATACTATATAAATTACTGTCATTTTCTATCTCGGATATTATTAGGGTCCGATCCCTTACTTTTCTATCTCAGATATTATTAGGGTCTGATCCCTCTTTCCTTTGTCTATCTCAGATATTATTAGGGTTTGATCTCTTTTTACTTCTCTATCTCAGATATTATTAGAGTCTGATCCCTTTCTTCTCTATCTCAGATATTATTAGGGTCTGATCCCTCTTTCTTCAACTTCGTGCATACTGTCTTTACATACCCATAACATACATACTTTCTTTAATCATTCATACATATTCATATATTATACATATATCTATCATACACATTCATCTATCATATAACTACCACCCTTGATAGCACGTGCAATATCCGAAGATCGTTCACATACCGACAAGCTTTCATTCACATTTAAGATATACATAACATATAAACCATACAAGGCATACACTTACCAGTTAAGGTAAGTGTATTAACTATCACATCGAGTATGCACACAGCCCCGAAAACATAACAAGGAAATGGGGCTAGAAACTCACCTGAATGCGGCTATGTTCACCGTTAATAGTTATTCCCTTCTTGAGCTGTGCATGGCTAACTGTATAATATTTACATGTATCAATTAACTATTGCCACTCATATCGTATTTCTATTTTTATATAACCCACAACAACGGGGGTCCAGGGGCAGCGCCCCTGGCAGGGGGGTTCTAGGGGTAGCAGCCCCTAGCGGGGTCCAAAGGGCAGAGCCCCTGGTTGGGGTTAAGCTGCCAGGTCAGCTTGGAAAAATTTTATTTTCATTAACTGTCTTAACACATTTTCCATTAACATTTTAAATTTTAAATCATTTTCTAAGTTGGGCTAGTTTGTTAAGTTTAATATAATGGGCTAGTTTGTCTAAGTTGGATATGGGCTTAACACTTGTGGACTTAGTTAAATCAGGCCCAATTGTCCACTATTGCCTCAAGGCCCAACTAGGTTTAGGCCCAACATAACTGGATGGCCGAGAACTCTCATATATTGCTGAGATCTCTAACCGAGAACCTATGTTTTCGGCCGAGAACCCTGACCGAGAACACATAGACCGAGAACCTGTGTTTTCAGCCGAGAACCCTATTGGCCGAGAACTTGGTCACCGAGAACTCTTGGTGACTGCATGTTTGACCAAGAACCATACAGTTGACCAAGAATTATCCCATTTGGCCGAAATCTCAGGTCTGATGATCCCAGTTCATATTTTCTTATCCACAAATCATTTTTAGGCTCAACAATGATTAACGACTCGTAACCACACCTTTAATCACCTACAACTCAACCTCCTAAACCGTTTTTAACATAAAGCTTGAACCTTTAACCATAAAATGTCCATTTAAGCTAGATCTAGGGTCCTCTTGACGAACCGTATATAACCTTGACTCCTTTTCGTCCATTTTAATCATCAAGTTATCAACTTTATGTCCTATCTAGACCCGATCTAGTTTATGTTCAATTTTCAAGGCTAATCATTCATAAAAATGTAACCTTTAATCGTAGAGAACATACCTTTTTGATGGTTCTAGGTAGGGATGAGCATGGTACCCGGACCGGTACCGACCGGTCCCGATCCCGAAAATCCCTAATTCTTGGTACCGGTACCGAAATATTCGTTCGGTACCGGTACGGTACCGGTACCGGGACGGTACTGGGATGGTACCGGGATTATACTGGTACCGGAGGTAAAAAATCGGGAAATCCCGGTACCGTACCGGTACCGTACCGATCCCGAAACTTAAAACTTTGGTACCGATTCGGTACCGACGATACCAAATCGGTACCGGTACCAATCGGTACCGGTCCCGATTTTGCTCATCCCTAGTTCTAAGTTACGGCTAGTTTAGTTATGAACGTGGACTTGTTATCTTGCTTGTATGATTGAAGACCCAACGTTGCTATGATGGAGTTAAGGTTTGGATGGTGGCCGACGGCTATAGTAGATGTATTTGGCTTAAGTGTGTGTTTTAAGGTGTAGGCAAGAGTGTAGAATGGATGGAAATGGAAAGATTTAGGGTTTACAAGGTATTTATACTCCCTTAAGCCCATGGATCTAAGGCCCATCTTTCTCTTTTAGTCCATGATTATCTATTTTAATTAGCCTACTTGTCTTTCCTTTAATGATTTATTATTTCCTTGCCAAATCAGGTAATCTCGATTATTATAATATAGAACACCATTACTTGAAATTTTGGGATGTTACAATATACCTCCAGCTGGTTTAAACCAGCCGTGTGGAGCCCTTAAGTGCCTCAATTTATCTTCAGTTCCGGAGAAACTCACCCGCCTGAATGCCTACTGGTGATAAAACCCGGAAGTCCCATGACTAAAGTGAATAACACAGTGATACAGTTTTCCTTCATTGAGTCACTCATCCCCCCCTCCCCCTCCCCCTCCCCCTCACCCAAAGTGTTTTCTATGAAGATTGAATCTGGATCTCCATTAAAAAACATAGTCTTCCTACCCCTGTATCACATTCGGAAGTAGGGCCGGCCCATAGGGGTGGCGGGATGGTCGACGGCCACAGGCCCGACACCCCGTTAGGCCCGATTTTTTTAATTTATATTTACTTTTATTAAAAACAATATGTATATTTAATGTTTAAACTTAATTACATGGCCACTAGCTTGGTCTAGTGGCAAAAAGGTATTACTCTCAACCAAAAGGTTATTGGTTCAAGTCTCATTTGAGACATGTTTAATCCTATTTTTATACAAAAAAATTTACACAACCCAAATTATAACCAAGTAAACCTATATAAAAATTGAATTGTTTAATCCTATTTTTATACAAAAATACTTCTTTTTAATTGAGGCCCCAAATAAAATTTCGCCTTCGGCCTAATTTTTTTTTCTTTCTCAGAGCCGGGCCTGTTTGGAAGGACAAATAAAATGACAACTAACTAAGAGTATTAAATGTTAAAAAATTGCATAAGAAAATTTTATAATTTATGTAAAATATTTTTATAAATTATGAATTCAAAAGGTGTATCTAATTATAAGGCCTTGGTATTCTACAAATAAGACAGAAATGAGAATGATGAGAAAATATTGTAGCCATAAAAATTACCCTAAAAAAATCATAACTCAAAATTTAATAAAAAACCGAAAAAGTAAAAACACAAAAAATTTTCACCCGCTTACTCGTTCTAAAAAAATGTTGAATAAAAAGATCATTGTGTTTTTTATCGTCATTGTTTTCTTGTTTGTTTTCGTCATTGATTGAGTCTTTTTTACTTGATATTTTGTCTTTTTCTTGTTATCGTGTTATATTACTCAACATTATGTTAAATTTTATTCGACATTATGTTATATTTTGCGATCTATTGTGTCTTTTTTTTAGTTATTGTGTTTTTTGTTTATTTTCCTTATTGTGTCATTTTTCTCGGCATTGTGTCTTCGTCAGTTTTTTTTGGGAAGGGAATGGCGGAGGAAACATTTAGTTTTTTATTTATATTTTGAGTTGTCATTTTTTTAAAAAAAATCAGGGGATTTTTTTGTCCAGAAATCATTCTCACACTTTTCATTTTTGTGTTTCTTTGAGTTTTAACTTTTCCCTTTTAGTTGATGATATTAAATAAATTTGAAACACTAATTATTTGTAGCATTAATTTAATGCTACAAATAATTAGTGTTTCTAATTTATTTAATATCATCAATTATTTATCACTTTTGTTTATCTATAATAAATAAAAAAACTATAAATAATTGATCATTTTTAAATATATTAGATACATTAATTATATGTAGCATTAATTAATTCATTTTTATCTCCCATTGCATTTAACTTTTCCCTCTAATTATATACATAAATAAACAAAAACTATATATAATTAATTATTTTAAATAAATTAGAAACGTTAAATATATGTAGCATTAATTAATTCATTTTTATCTCCCTTTGAGTTTTAACTTTCCCCTCTAGTTATATACGTAAATAAACAAAAACTATAAATAATTGATTATTTTTAAATAAATTAGAAACATTAATTATATGTAGCATTAATTTAATTCATTTTTATCTCCCATTGCAGTTTTAACCTTTTTTCTCTAATTATATACATAAATAAACAAAAACTATAAATAATTGATTATTTTAAATAAATTAGAAAAATTAAATATATGTAGAATTAATTAATTCGTTTTTGTCTCCCTTTGGGTTTTAACTTTTCCCTCTAACTATATACATAAATAAACAAAAACTATAAATAATTGATGATGTTAAATAAATTAGAAACATTAAATATATGTAGCATTAATTAATTTATTTGTGTCTCCCTTTGCATTTTAACTTTTCCCTCTAAATATATACAAAAATAAAAAATATAAATAATTGATTATTTTAAATAAATTATAAACATTAATTATTTGAAGCATTAATTAATTCATTTTTGTCTCCCTTTGGGTTTTAACTTTTCCCTCTAATTATATACATAAATAAACAAAAATTATAAATAATTGATGATATTAAATAAATTAGAAACATCAATTATTTGTAGCATTAATTTATTTATTTTTGTCTCCCTTTGCATTTTAACTTTTCCCTCTAATTATATATATAAAGAACAAAAACTATAAATAATTGATTATTTTAAATAAATTAGAAACATTAATTATTTGTAGCATTAATTAATTCATTTTTGTCTCTCTTAGCATTTTTATTTTTTCCCTCTAATTATATACATAAATAAACAAAATCTATAAATAATTGATGATTTTTAAACAAGTTAGAAACATTAATTATTTGTTGCATAATTTAATTCATGTTTTCCTCTCATTGCATTTTAACTTTTCCCTCTAATTATATACATAAATAAACAAAAACTATAAATAATTGATGGTTTTAAATAAACTAAAAGCATTAAATATTTGTAGTATTAATTAATTCATATCTGCCTCCCTTTGCATTTTAAATTTTTCCTCTAATTATATACATAAATAAACAAAAACTATAAATAATTGATGATTTTAAATTAATTAGAATGATTAATTACATGTAGCATTAATTAATTCATTTCTATCTTTTTTTTTAAATGACCAACTAAGTAACGTCGGGTACTTCGTACGCGGCCCCCATTGGCTAAAGGTAGCCCGAGCCGGTAACTAGTCCGGACGGACGGAGCCCCTAGTGGTCCACCTATTGAGGGATTCACCAGATAAAACCCAACCTCCAGCCCGCCAAATGGCATGACAGCGAGGAGCCGGTAAAACCGAGTGAGATCAGGACTCGAACCCTGGCAAGCCAGGGTCATCTTTCATATCTCTCATATAAATTGGTGATAGTGAGGTTTGAACCCCCTACCTCTCACTAGTAAAGTGTATACTCTACCATTGAACCACAACCAATTTATAATTCATTTCTATCTTTCACTGCATTTTAACTTTTACCACTAATTATTTACATATATAAACCAAAAACTATAAATAATTGATGCTTTTAAATAAATTAGAAACATTAATTATTTGTAGCAGTAGTTAATTCATTTTTGTCCACTTTGCATTTTTATTTTTCTCTCTAAGTATATACATAAATAAACAAAAACTATAAATAATTGATGATTTTAAATAAATTAGAAACATTAATTATATGTAGCATTAATTAATTCGTTTTTATCTCTAATTGTGTCTTAACTTTTCCCTCTAATTATATACTTAAATAAACAAAAACTATAAATAATTGATGATTTTAAATAAATTAGAAACATTAATTATTTGTAGGATTAATTAATGTTTATATGCAACTTTAATTAATGTTGGATTTATAAGAGTTATGATAACATTAATGTTGTGTGATGAAACAATATTAACTTTTTTGTTTTTGTAAGAGTAAATTTAACTTATAAAACATTGGTGACAACAAATATGGGTTTTTTAGTTTTGTTATAGGGGTTTTCTCATATATGGTGGGTTTTCTTCTGAGGAAGATCTTCGGTACTTGAAGAATGGAGATGAACGAGTGAACCAGCGTCCCGTCAATTATCCAAATTAGTTAAAAAAACACTTACAAAATATTGCTACCTCATCAAAAGAAATATTATTTTCAAAAGATATATCTTAACTGACGTAAAGAAAAATAATTGAAAACTTTAGATATCTTCATGACTCCATATACAAAGTTTCGATGGTGCATAATATTTTTTTTTTGTAATCCATCTCTTTGAGATGATGATGATGATGATTTAAGAGATATGTTTTTACAAGTACATGTATTCTAAAATGTATAAAGTTTAATATAATAAAATTTGTTGATGGACATTTTCATGTTTATTTAACATGTTTTGGGACTTAAATATCTCAAAATTATATTAAGCGATTTTTCCATAATAAATAAGAAAATTTGTTGATGTTTTGTGGTAGTAGTCCTTCCAAAAAGATCTACCTGATTCTAAACTTTTTTATATGTAATGGCGTATTTTTGTATGGATCACTTGGAGATTGTGATGCCTTTGATAATTTATTGGTAATCGTTCGTGAGAATAATAGACTTTGAGACTTTGAATTTATAAACGACCGACTTTGAGACTTTGAATTTATAAACGACCGACTTTGAGTAAATAGAAGGAAAAAAAGAAAACAAGACAATTGCATTTATAACATCAGAAAATGAAAATTAAGGTAGATTTATTATCAAAATAGATGGTAGATTTATTATCAAAATAGAAAGTAATTAATTTGAAGGAAGGCTCAAACTAAGTTCCAATGAAACACCATTTTCCTCTTGTTCTTTATAGTCCTGGTGATTGATTTGACTAGCCAAATCTTGGTAGATTCCTGTAGCCAATGTAAGTTCGGTCGACACTGATGGCTCAGACGGTGTAGCAGACGGTGTAGCAAGGGTCAGCCATATCGAATCGGGGATTAGATCCATGTGGTGTTCGATTGATAACGGTGGCTCAGGCGATGGAGCACGCATCGATTGCAACAAATCGACGGTGTAAGGTGGTTGGTCACCGCGAAGCCTAAGTTGATTGAATATATCACTTAAGTGGAGTTTCAAGTGATTTTTCAACATCATTGGGTATTTGTATGATTTCTTGCAAAAAAGGCATTCCAATTTAGGGTTACCTTCCATGCCCAAATGTGTTATGATTGTAAGATCATTGATTAATAACTTGGTTTAAATAGATAATTTTGTATATTCGGGTCACGGGGCACCCGCAAGAGGCCGGGCAATTAAAGGGAGTGTTGTTGTAGGATAATAACACGTGTATGGTCGATAAGACGTCCTTTTTCGATAAATCTATAGTAACAAAAGTAAAAATTATCAAGGGTACGTGTGTAAAATCTTGCATTTATTAAACGGAAGATATCAAGTAAAAATAATATTTAGTTGCTAGAATGTATAATTAGTTGCTCAAATTATTTGGAATGTGAGCTTAATGGACTGTTATGTGTGTATTTGGTGATTATAAAATATGTCTTAGGTGGTAACATGTTTTTTTTTCTCTGTTGACTACAACTAATAGGTCAAACTTAACTTTTACTTAAAAAAATAACCCTTAGGTTTGTTAAAAAATAAAGATATTCGACAAATCGTGATGATCATGTGTCAATTGACCCAAGGGCGAAGCTTCATTGAGGCCCGGGTGGCCCCGGCTCCCCCTGTTTTTTGCGCAGTAGTGTAAATTTACCCGTTTTCGGTCGAAAATTTTTGTACGTAGTGTAAGTTTAGCCTTTTTCGGCCGAAAATTTGAGACCGCCCCCCCTCGTTTGTGAAAATTTGTATACATTTTGAGCCCCCCCCCCCCCCCCCCGGTTGCCTCAGTCCAAGCTTTGCCACTGAATTGACCCCATCGACCCCTCCATTAGTCATAATGTCTTTATCTTATTCTCCTTTACACTTTATTTATGTATTGATGAATCAAGGTCTTAGTTTGATCTTATCGAAGGACCAGCAAATTGATTTTATAGTCTCATAAAATAAGACATGTATGTTATATAGAAGTCTAAATGAAGTGATTCCATAAAAAAATATAGAGTTAATTACATGGATGCTTCATGTATGGTTTTATTATGTGTTTGCTTCCGTCTTTTCAAAATTACACATGCTACATATTGTTCACTCAATCAAACACTCGTAGTTCATAGAGTGAATAGAAATAGAAGCCTAATGAAAAAATGGTAGCCCAACAAAGAAATGGATTCCCAGATGAAAAAGTGGAATCCCAAACGAAGAAACGGATTCCCAACGAAAAAATGGAAGCCCAAATGAAGAAATTAATTCCCAAACAAAGAAAGGAAAGCCCAAACGAAGAAATTGTAGCTTAAACGAAGAAATGGAAGCCCAAACAAAGAAATAGCAACTCAAACGAAGAAAGAGAAGCTCGGACGAAGAATGGAAGCCCAAACGAATAAATTGATTCACAAACGAAGACATGGAAGTCCGAAAGAAGAAATGGATTTTCAAATGAAGAAATGGAAGCCCGTATGAAAAGGTGAATTCCCGAATGAAAAAATATAAGTCAAATGAAGAAATGGAAGCCCAAACGAAGAAATAGATTCCCAAACAAAGAAATGGGCTTCCATTTATTGTTTAGCATTTTTTTGTTTCAATTAGAACAATTCTAACTATTTTTTATGTTAATGTAGAGTGGGAACGTGAATTTTATTTTTTATTTTTAATATATTACAAATCCGACTTCCACATATTCTCCTCTTTTGGTTTCTTGATGCATAAAAATCCGATGAGACTCGATTTGAAGATTTAGTTATCCGAAAAGAAAAAACAAGCAAAGGAATATTAATATTTTAATCATTCTCGCTGAATTTAAAACAAAAATGAAAATGATAAGATATTCAATTAAAAAATATATAAAATGTCAATTAAAAACGATGATATCTTTAGAAAAATCCTAAAAATCAAAAATCTATTTAATAATACTTTAAAAAAAAACTAAAAATGTTAGTTTTGAAATTCAAACTATATATTAAAAAATAAAAATAATTATAAAAAAGATAATTTACATTGTTTATTTAAAAAATTAAAATCATATCTTTAAAAATTTTAAAAAGTATATACAAAAAATAAAAAATTATAAGTTTTTAAAAAAGGGATTACGCTACAGAATAGTAACCAAGTTTAAAAAATGTTTCAATCAGCTCACTTATAAAATATTTTATTTTAATCATGTCACTAAAGTTTCATTTGGTGTTCTAATACTAGATATTTTATCTGGATAGCAGGTTATGTAGGTTTGTTTTTATTTCTAAATAGCTTGACATACAAAAATATTTTTAAAAAGATTGAGAAAAATAATTTTTAAATTGCGAAAAATTGCAAAAAAAAGGAAAAAAAACTGAATAATAAATCTGAATTCTTTTTTTTTTGTAATGTTTTCAATTTTATTTTTTTATTGCATTTTTTCGCAAATAAAACTATTTTTTCCTAATTTTTACAATTTTTGTCAATTTTTAAAAAAATATTTTGCAATGTCAAACTATTTAAAAATAAAAAAAACTTCATAACCTGTTATCCGGGTTAAATATCTATGATTAGTGACCTGATTGAAACAACATATTTTATGAATGACCTCATTGGAATATTTTCAAAACTTGGTTACTATTATATACGGTAATTCCTTATAAAAACTTTTTAAAAAAATGCATTAGACGTGTTCCAGTTATAACTATTTAAAATATTAGGGTTTTAATGTATGTTTTATGATTTCTTATGAATTTGAAAAAAATAAAAATAATTTATATTTGTTTCAAGAATAATTAGAAACATAATATTTAAAACAAATCAAAAGAATTTAATGCAACTTTCTTGCCACATGGTCTAGCTGAAGCCAAAATTTTATATATTTTGTATCACTATATATATCATTACCACTTGTGACCATCCTTAACAACAAAATGTCCTTACAAATGACAAAAGTGAAACATATCAAGTAAACTAAGGTTATGACAACTTAAAGTGACCAAAATACCCCCACAATTTCTATACCGATTTCATCAGTTGAGAACTTGAGATTAATGTCTTTGTTACAATATTATTTAGCCGAATAAACATGTAACTTTGTCTTAAAAGGGACCCGAAACGTGTTAATCTGATTCATTCTACTTCCGCCTTTTAGAAACTTATACTTTTGGTGGTAAACGGTTTGAAAAAGACCCGTTAGCAGGTGTATCTGATGTCTCCGTGTCAGTTTCTGGTCCTTCCTCTGTAAATTCATCCATATTAACTAAGTATAAAACTTTAAATCCAAATTTTATTTTGAAGAAAAGAAAGAAGATACCGAATAGAGACTTGATTGTTGGTCTCTTCGGTTTCGTGTTTTTCCTTTTGAGTTCAGCTGCAATAATATATATAATGCCAAATGAGTAAATTTCAAACTTATAATAATGAAAAAAATCCTAAAAATGTGAGATAACATATGGACGGGTCACACGGGTCAAATAAATAGAAAGATGTCTAGTCTTTTTTTAACACATATGACATCATAAACAGATTTATTTGAATATTTTTTATTACTAGAGTAAATTACACGGATGGTCCCCACTTATGTATAAACGAAAAACGAATGGTTTTTATAATCATATTTAACAAATTTGACTTTTTACAAAAAGAACTTCTAAATGGGCAAAAAGTGTGTGCCAGCCAGCCCAAACCAATCCTGCCTTTTTCAACCCGAACCGTTTTTGACCCGTAATCCAACCCACACATTTTGCCACATGTACTTATGTGTGTGTATTCATGAGAGGGTAAAAGTGAGATACCCATTCCAGGGACTTGATAGTCATTTACAATCTCAAAGTTCTTGTATGTGTAACCAACAAAGTTGATATCTTCAGATGAAAGCATCTGCAAATGATTTAATCAAAAAACCATTGTAAATAGTTAGGTTTGCATTATGTTTTTTATTTGCGCGTGTGTGTGTATGTGTGTGTGACATTATATTATCATAATAAAACACATGAAATCATAATGTTACCCTTCTCCATGGTCCAGATCTTGATGAGCTATTGCTTTGGTGTTCAGACTGACACATTAAAAAAATGAATCATATAATAGAAGGATAGGTTAAACAAGTCAAATGGGCTGAAAGTCGTACAAAGTGAATGTTTTGTGCATACAACCTCTTAATCCTTGTATTAAATAAACTTAATATTAGTAAAATATTACACATTACATATTAAACAGCTAAAACTTTTTACAAAAAGTTAGTCAACCCAGCCCGTTTTGATCAGGCACCCGGCCCGCCCATTTAGACTATGCATAAAACTATGATAACTGGTACCTCTTTGAACTTTTCAAAGTTTTGAGTATCCAACTCATCATTAACTTCAGGAATGAATGCAGCTTCCATTTGATAGATTCTATTCCAATCAATACCTCTAAACCAAATATGCGCCTGATATAATTCAAAAACACATTGAAGTGAGTCAATGTGTTTATAAACCGATACTCAAAACACTTCCAAGAAGCTAGAATAGGACACACCATAGAACAACTTTATTTCATCTGCGCCTTTCGATCCCAGCCGTTGATTGACATTACAAAGCAGTTTGCTTATTAAATCTTTTGCCTCTAATGAAAGCCTCGCTTCTTCAGGAAACTTTAAATGCATTTTCCAGTTTACTATCTGAACGTGCAAGCAAATTAGTACTGGTCATATGTATGTAAATAATAATTTATATGTTACCTTCCTACAAGTTGACATTGGATCATCAGAGTAAAAAGGTGGATAGCCTACAAGCATTTCAAACATAATAGCACCAAGAGACCACCTAAATTACAACAAAAATCACAATTTATCCTAAAAAATGTGAATAGAGATTAAAAAATAAAATAATGTTACTTAATACTTACCAATCACATTCGAGCGGATAACCCTTTTTTAATAAAACCTCTGGAGCAATATAATCAGGAGTTCCAACAGTAGAATAAGCCTGCAATGTAACAAGGGATCATAAATTCCAAGGCTTGTAAACAAACGAACGAAATGGTCAGTTAAATTTGGCCCAAAAACAACGAACATGAACACCTAATAATACAGATTTTCTTGTTTGTGTTCATTTGTTAAGAAATGCACCTTTTCGTGTTTGCTTATGTTCCATTCGTTAATGTTCTAAACGAACGATTTATGAACATAAACGTACACCAATCAAAATCAAACGTGAATATCCAAAAAAAAGTCTAGGATGCCATTATTTTTACATCCACCATTATAGAAGCTAACAAAGAGTTCTATATTATGAAAACTAAATTGAATTTAAAGTAATATTAGTAATAAACAAATTTGATAAACAAACGAACGTAATGAACAAACATAGATGAACAAACGTTCACGAATGTCAACGAACGAACGAGACATGTGTTCACGTTCCTTCTTTAATCAAGTTGTAGAACATAAACAAACTTCCCGCCGATCGAACAGTTCAGAAACGGTTCTCTGAATGTTAGGTTCATTTACAGGCCTAGTTCCAGCAGTTTAATCAACTATATGATATTTTTAAACAAATTGAGTAAGATAAACCTATAGAAATAAGATCCTTACAAGTGTCCTCCTATTTTTCTGCCAATGTTGCAGTTGTTCTTGTTGTGTTCGTCTTTCACCCGTTGAACTTCCACTCGCATTATCCCCAGTAGAAAAATCAGTGTCTTCAAGTGTACTACAATCTAACGGTTTACACAATCCAAAATCCGATAATCTCAAATGACCAAATTTATCAAGTAACAAATTATCTGGCTTAATGCCTCTGTAACCAAAAAACCATAGCATAAGTTAAAACTTACTATAATTTAGTTTGTAAAACATAAAGAAGGTAGTTATAACTATACCTATGTACATAATTATGTTTGTGGATGGATTCAATGGCTAAAACTGTTTCAGCAACATAGAATCTTGCTTCATCTTCAGTTAAGGTATCTTTTCTCATAAGTAATGTCATCATGTCACCACCAGGTAGATATTCCATTATGAGATACAAAAATTCATCATCTTGGAAAGAACAATACAATTTCACAATACAGTTACTGTCCACCTCAGCAAGCAGATTCCTTTCAGCTCTCACATGTTCAACCTAATAAATGGGGTTTATAAACTAAATAAAACATCAACGTTATCTTTAAACCTTTCAAAGTTTAACCATAAAATTACATACCTGGCCTCTACGAAGCATTTCTGATTTCTTAAGCTTTTTCATGGCATATACATTGCCTGTTGTTTTCTCCCTGCAGATTCTTACCTAAACCAAATGATAACCATAAAATAAAATAAGACAAATAATTAAAAACTATTTGTAACTTAAGTTTCTGCATATATTCAGCTGCAAACTGTTTCTAAACGTACCTCACCAAAAGCACCCTTCCCTATCATGGTGAGTAGCTCAAAATCATCAACTCCCATTTTGTGCCTTTGAAGGCGCATATATTCAGTTTCTTTTTTCTCTAGAAACTTAATTAAGTTGTTTTGATCTTCTTCTGACACATCAGCATCAGCTAGTTTCTGTTCGAGTGATATTCTCCTACTCAACAAACATTCAAGTGTTACTTTTCTTCTATGAACAAATCAACAGAAATTTGCTATTTATCTATTTATCAAATATCAGAGTTTAAACACAAAACTTAACTTTAGCCACATAATATAGGTGTTTATTGGCCCATTCAACAATATCTAAAACTATTCAGTTTTCTAAAGACTACCTTTCTCTTCTTTCCTGCAAATTCTTCATTTGCTCCTTGTAATGATTCTCAATATACTTTTTAGCAGCAGCAACCTTTTGCTTCGTCATACTTGACGCCTCTTCTTCAGAAATCGAATCATCTTCAACGCCATCCATTGAATCCCTCCTCCTCGTATTCGACCTCAATCGATCTCTCGGTTGAAACTTATGTAACCAACTCCTTGCAGAATCCATCAATCTCCCTCACCCCAAGGAATTCATCACCAACCACAAATCAATCCCTCAGAAACACACAAATCACTAACAATTTTCGACTGCACAACAAATCTCTGCAATCACATTTTGTTCAAAATCAATCAAAACAAATCTAGAAGATATACAGACTACAACAAAATATGTATAACAACAGTCTATCAGTATAAGCACCAATTATACCAGATGACAAATTCAAATGCAAATCAATAAGCATTACACAAATTTCACACGCCTTTTAGAGATCCAGTAGCGTTCCAAACCAATACATTCACCACAAACCCAAATCAATGCCTCAGAAACACACAAATCACTAACAATTTTCCACTGCACAACAACACATTTTGTTCAAAATCAATTAACACAATATTTAGAACTAGAAGATATACAAACTGCAATATACATTACACAATTGCACCAGAATACCAGATCACACATTCAAATAGTTCCAATCCAAATGCAAATCAATAAACATTACACAAATTTAACAAGCCTTTTCGAGATCCAACATCTTTACAAACTAGTGGATTCATCACTAACAATTTTCCACTACACAAAAAATTTTCTCAATTAAAACACATCCAGAAGATATACAAACTGCAATGAAATATGTATAACAGTATAGTTCCAAATTCAAATGCAAATCAATAAACATTACACAAACTTAACTCGCCTTTTCGAGATCCAATAACACCACAAACCACAAATTAATGCATCAGAAACACACAAATCACTAACAATTTCAGCAATCAGCCAATCACATACTGCAATTGCATATCTACACAGTATATAAGCAATAAACATCACTCACGAGATCCAATACGTTTACACTAACTGAAGAAACACTAACCGGACCCCGGGCAGGTTACTGGTAACCTGGGGGTTGGAGAGATGTTTCCCACGAGGGGTTAGACCCTTGGAAGATGGTTCTTCTGATAACCTGCAAAACAGACACCGTGAGCTCGTCACTGAGAAGGGGGGGGGTTCCTCCTTGTGACCACCCTCCGGCGTGAGAATCAGACTAGATTGCTCTTTAAATATAAAAGTATATTAAGAGATTGCTAGAGCAGATATCAGGTATATATGATGATAATATGATGATGTAATAATGTGTTTAGATGATCATACCATTTGGGGTATTTATAGCCGAAGGTAGGTTTCCAAGGGGTTTAGCCGGCCCAACACGCTACCAACTGTAACCTACGCACGTGCCCTGCCTGTGAGTGGTGGATAGGTAGCGGCTGACACAGAGCAGGCGTGTCGTGCACTCTTCCTCTTCTGCCAACTACAGGCTAGGCACGTGGTATGGCAGGAGTTGGTGGGTAGGCGGCGGCTATTGGTCACAGTGCTGTGGCGTGCTGTCTGCCATGCTGCTGTCAGTGAGCTGTCGCATCTCTGATCAGATCTTTTGCCCATACCTCGTCAGGTACAGTAAAAGATCCTTCAGTATACGGACTGGCTTATTTGGGCGGGAGTATTCCCCCTCCCGCCTCTGTGCGGGATTGCTCCCGGCTTGGCTCATTCCTTCAGGTGACACTGAACGATTGAGAGCTAAGTGCCTTGTGCGTGTAGCCATGCTGCGCGGGTGGCCTTCCCTCATGGCTTGTATCCGAGGCTACGGGAACAGGCGGAGTCCTTCACCATGGGAGGCATTTCCTGCGGGACCAGCTTGCATACTGCGCGTAAGGACGTCACTTCTCTGAGCATGGTTGGTCCTGCGGATCCAGTTGGTCTCTGCGCAGACGTCCCTGTTTAAGGTGAGTCTTGCGAGTCCAACTGGGCTATGCTGGGACCTACCTCTTCAAGTCCCCCCAGTCCAATGTTCTTCTCATGAGTGTTTAATGAAGTGAGGTGAACTTTTGGACTTGAGCAAAGGGTTTTGAAAAGGGTTTTGTAAGGTTTTCCATGGGGATTCTTTCCGCGGAAGTCCTTGTCACTTGCAGAAATGCCCGAGATTCCTGCTTGGTCTTTGGGTATGATGCGGGTAGGTCTGTAACCTCCTCGCAAGTCAGGAGCATTGAGTCCCAGTTGTATGTATTTTCCATGAGGTTTTGGTAATTTTGAACATAGTGATCAATTATGTTAAGACCACCAATTCCATCCTGGAGCTTCAAACAACGTAGTTCTCGATGTTCCCGCTATGCGGGGATGCTATTTCCGTTTCCGCAAGCATTGCCCAGAAGATCCTTCTTGGTTTCAATTCCCAGCGGAGCGCTAGGTATGTGAAGGGTTTTGCCTTAACACTGTACCTGCGCTCGTCTTACGGTTACTTTACTCTCAAGGTATTCCTGGCGTCAATTCCCTGCGGGTGCTAGGTATGTGAAGGGTTTTGCCTTTACACTGTACCCGCACCTGTCTTATAGTTACTTGGTTGCCGAGGTACTTGGCTTCAATTCCCTGCGGGTGCTAGGTATGTGAAGGGTTTTGCGTTAACACTGTACCCGCATCCGTCTTATGGTTACTTGTTCGCCAAGGTTTTCTTGGCTTCAATTCCCTGCGGGTGCTAGGTATGTGAAGGGTTTTGCCTTTACACTGTACCCGCATCCGTCTTATGGTTACTTGTTCGCCAAGGTTTTCTTGGCTTCAATTCCCTGCGGGTGCTAGGTATGTGAAGGGTTTTGCCTTAACACTGTACCCGCATCCGTCTTATGGTTACTTGTTCGCCAAGGTAAGGGGGTATTTTCCCACTTTTTAAATTTTGAATTTTGAAATTCGAAAGGTTGGTGAAAAGATAAGTCCAAACCTTTGAAACGTCGTGCGACGGTTTCTTCTGACTGTGTCAGGACGTGCAGGGAGTTATGGTGACGTGACAGAACATGGTCATTCCAGTCGCTTTTTCAGGCGCGTGGGAGCGATTTTTCGGGCGCGTGGCCGCGAAATTACTGGCACACGTCCTTTCAACAGCTGTTGCCAGCTTGCTTTTTGCTACGTGTCATAGTTTCATTGCACATTTGATTTCTCTCTCCTCCGCATTAAATTCACCGCATTAATTGCGATTACTATATAAAGGGGGAGAGGGTTATTTGCAATTCACACTTTCCACTTTCATCTCTTCTTCTCAAGTAATTTCCGGCGAATTTTTCTGTTCAGTAAAGCTTTACCCTGAAATCTCTTTTCGTCTTTCTTCCACCATGTCTTCTCATGATGCCGATGACCAGAAGACTGCTGGCGAATGCCAGTGCTCTCTTCCTGTCGATCTGTACCAGTATATCATCAGGAAGTTCATGCTCGAGTCTCTCGAGCCTGAGTTTCCTGAACCCCACCATACTGTGTACGATGCCCCTAGTGGCAAGATCGGGGTTTATGCTGCATTCTTTGTCTACGGGAACCTTAGGTTTCCGTTGACAAAGTTTGTGTACCGTGTCCTAGAGAGGCACGGTGTGCACCTGACAGAGGTGCACCCCATGGCCATTGCCAAGGTCCGGCACTTTGAGTGGGTGTGCCGGATACTGGGCCTTGAGCCCCTCGTTGATCGCCTGATGACCTTCTATACATGGAGGTGCATCCAAGGGTGGTACACTCTTACAACCCGTATCAAGGGTTTAAAGATTTGTACCACCGAGCGGAGTCTTCGCTCATGGAGAAGAGAGTTCTTCTTCATATCCGCTCGCGCCATCCCCATCGCCATGAAGTTCAAGAATGGCCAGGCGCTTCCGAACCTTCCCGCCCTCAACTACGAGGAGGCGGAATGGTTCTCGAAGATTTCCCGGGTCCAGTCCCCGGTTTTCCGTTTTCCGGAGTCGGCGATGGTGATGTTGGGGATGAGCCGGGTGTGGAAGGCGGCGAATGCGGATAAGGTTCCGATCGTCCTTGAATATGGTTCGAACTCTGTCCCTTATGGTACGTCTTGTTTCATTTTGCTGACTTCGATTTTTACTAACTTTCTTGTTGATTTCAGAGGGGAACGATCTTCAGTCGCTCCTGAACCCGCGGGAGGAAGATGGTCCCGCGCGGATGGGTACTCGTGCTCTGGATGAGAACGAGTTGCCCATCTTAGAGCAGACCGCGGGTCGGTTCGTGGAGGTTTACCCGCCAGGCCAAGAGATCCTGAGCCACCGACGGCCAGGTAAGCCTATCTTCTACCCTGAACCTCTCAATGCTGTGCCTGCTGCTGGAGTTCATGACATTTCTTCTTCTGAGGAATCCGCAGAAGGTCCTCCACTGGTGCGGAAGAAAAAGGCTGCCGTCGGGAAGGGCAAGGAGAAGGTGGCCTCTACGACCGACCCGGTAGTCCTATCTGACTCGGAGTCAGATAATGCAGAGGTTGCGGGGAAGCCCGGTGGTGAGGAGACCACCGCTCCGGAGGCTGCAGGTGTTACCTCCGGGGGAGGCAGCGACGACGACGGTTACCGGTGTCAAGAGGCTGGCTCCATCGGGTTCGCCCCCGCTCGTCCGTGCGTTCAAGCTCAAGAAACCCCGTGAGTATCCCCATAATTCTTGTCTAAATTTGTTGTTTCAAATAATTTTTCTAACACTTTTGCTTGTGCAGGTGTGGATGTTGACGCATTCCAGGGTGGAGTTGGAGCAAGTGTTCCCCCGCCAATGACGGTAGGCTCGGTCAGCCTTCCCGAGGCGTCGACCCAGGCGTCTACGCCTGCTTCCGCTGGTTCCAGCCTTCCTGAGGCTGTTCCAGCTGAGAAGGTGTCTCCGCCGGCCGTGAGTGCAATTTTTACAGCATCTTTCACGGAGCCGGCGGTTACTGTTGCTGAGGAGGTGGCGCCAAACATGGCTACCACAGCGGCTGCCACTATACCTGCGCCACCGGCACCGACGGCCGGACCATCAGGTATGCGCCAGGCTTCCCGCCGATCTATGCCACCTTCCCGTCTGCCTGACCTGTTGGATGGATTTCCTTTAGGTTCAGGTGATGGGTTTGGCGGCTATCGGCCTGTTATTGACCCTACAGGTACGTAGGGTTCTTTTTTCCCTTATATATTTTTATCATCTTTTCCTAACTGCCTTTGTTTCTTTTGCAGTGTCGGATTCCAATGAAGTGTATGTTCCAAGATGGAACATACGCCGAGGAACAACCCTTCGTACCCCTGTGGAGTGCGTGGACTGGGCTCGCCACGCTGCTCCTCATGGTGCGTTGGGGGAAGCCATGGCTAGCTACCAAGAGGGTAGGCTAACCAATGAGCTTCGGGTTCTCCAGGCCCGGACGCAGCCCCGCGTCGAGCTGCTTTGTCGTGAAAACGACAAGTTAAAAGCAGCTCGCGCCAAAGATGTATCTGAAGCGCGGGCTCTTCGGGAGGAGAACCGGCAGTTGGCCGCTGCCGCAGCCGAGAAGGAGAAGGCATTCAAGGCCCTCGAGGTTGAAGTCCAGGCGCGACTCGAGGCCCGTTCCAAGGCTGCCCAAGCTGTGAATGAACAGCTTCGGCTGGCCAAGGAGACTGCGCGAAACTCAACTGAGAGGGCTGCCAAGGCTGAAGCTGTTGCTGAGCCACTTCGCGAAGAGAATGAGCAGCTTAAATGCAAATTAAAGGCTCTTCAGCATGCTCATGACGCCTTGGCAATGGAAGACGCCAAGAAGCTGCAAGAGATTCTTGACCAGAGGGGGGTGCTTGACCAAACCGAGCGGAAGCTTAAGGGCGTCGAAGAGGCTGCCGCAAAGGAAGTATTACTTGCCAATCTGAACCAAAGCGAAGCCGAACGCGCCCGTGACGAAGTGCAAGCTACCCTCCAATGGCTACTTCGAGAAGCGTTGCCTCAGGTATCCTCTTTTTTTCTCTCTTTTCTACTTGTAATTAGAAAATGTTCTAACTTGTATTCTTTTGTAGGTTGCGCGTCGGGTCCTTTCAGAGACCTCTTATGACGATGCGATGAGCGCAGCCCTCAACGCTTCTCATGAGGATGGGGAGAAGACTGGCTTCCTGCTTGGTCTAGGGTTTGCTGAGAGAGGCTTTCCGCCCTCCAACTTCCCTTTATTCAATGTTAATACTGAAGCTGCTTATGACCAAGCTGTGAACCAGTACGCTGCCTTCCCGCATCCAGTGGTGGAGAAGGTGAATGAGGCTGCTGCTGCTGATGATGGGCTAAACATCCTTAAGGCTTTCCTTGGGCAGCCACGCTCAGACGGTGCTGGTCCAAGCGGAGGTGGCCCTGAAGCCTGATCCTGAAGATCTCTTCCCACCGCTAGGATAGACTTAGCTTTGTATAGATTTCTTTTAGGCGGGTAGTTACCCGGCCACTGTTGTAATACATCATTGAAATATTAATCTTTTTGCGTATAAGACTGTTATTTCCTTCTTTGGGTTCCTTGCTTTATAAACTTATGACTTGCATGTTTAAATTAGCAATTTTCCAAGTGTTCAGAATAAGAACCTTTGAACGTGGTTGATAGTGGGTTAAAGTTTCGCTTCCTCCTTCGTGATTGTGCGGGTAGAACCGTCACTTGCACTTGGTAGGATGGCTAAACTTTAATTTTTATCTAACCTGCGTGCTGGTTTTTCTTATTTTTTTTAGGATAAGTTAACCTTTGAACGTGGTTGATAATAGGTGTGAAGTTTTGCTTCCTCTTTCGTGATTGTGCGGGTAGAACCGTCACTTGCACTTAGTAGGATGGCAGAACTTTACCCTTATCTGACCTGCGTGTAGGTTTTTCTCATCTTTTTAGGATAAGTTAACCTTTGAACGTGGTTGATAATAGGTGTGAAGTTTTGCTTCCTCTTTCGTGATTGTGCGGGTAGAACCGTCACTTGCACTTAGTAGGATGGCAGAACTTTACCCTTATCTGACCTGCGTGTAGGTTTTTCTCATCTTTTTAAGAATTTTGTTTTGAACCGTTCGACGCGCGGTTGTTGGTGCAGTTCCTTCGAATGATTCATGCGGGATAGACCGGCACTTTCATTTAATGGGATGAACTCCTTCAACTGACCTGCGTGAAGGTTTGCCACGTTATTGGGTTCGTGCGGGTAAGACCGCCTTCCCACGCAACGACTTCACGTAATATGAATGTCGTCCAGTGTTGGATAGTTTTAACCGTTCGACGCGCGGTTGTTGACAGGTTATTATTCAGTTTCCTTAATGATTCATGCGGATAGACCGGCACTTTCATTTTTTGGGTGCTGAATTTTTTCCCCTTCAACTGACCTGCGTGAAGGTTTGTTACGTTATTGGGTTCGTGCGGGTAGGACCGCCTTCCCATGCAATGACTTCACGTAATTATGCGGTGAAAACCGGCATATTAGTGTCCAGAAAAGTATAAATGTAAAATCATCAGCTTCGATGTTCTAGAGAGAATCATTTCCATTAGAAGTGGCTCTTGGCCTTTTCTTTACAAATTGGAATTGATTTACATGCAAACTGTGTAAATGAGCTCCTTTCCATGTTGGGATGGGAGCGCCATCGAGCCGACACGCACCTGTTTCGGGATCTCGTTCTTTACGCAGCATGTAGTCTCTATTGAAGCTGATTTTTTATTCGTGTTTACCCCAGCCGTGGTTCCACACGCACCTGCCTGCCTGCTTAGCTTTTATTTCGCCACGAGGTGCGCGAGCGTCCCATCTCTGACGAATGTTTCGACCATGTCTTTTACGTCTATGCATTCTTCAGTGTTGTGGCCTTTTGTTCTGTGATAATCACAGTACTTGCTCCGATCAGCATCGTGACGATGTCGGATTTCTGGAGGCTTTGGCCATGGGAGCTCTTCAGTAGCAAATATGTCAGTGACGCTTTTGGTAAGTGGCGTCCATCTGGGGTTCCGGTGCGGCTTTACATTATCCCTTTCACCCAATCGATGTTGTAAGCCGGATGAGGTGTCAAAGTTTACCCTTGACTGCCAAATGCCTTGCTTCCGTTTTTTGTTCAACCGGGCGGTGAGGACGTTGTCCTCTCTCGTCCTCTGGGTGTAAAGGTTTGTGTTCTGCGGAAGGTCTCTACCCAGTTGCTTCTCCGTTTCCGCATAGCGTTTGGCTGCTGTCATGATGCCATCCCATGTGGATGGCATTCCATCTTTACCCGTTAGGGTGCGGATAAGCTCTGGGTCTTGCGCGCCCTGGATGAAGGCTGCGCGAACAAGATCCTCGCTGATATTGCCCAAACTTAACTTCTTTGAGTTGAAGCGAGTGATGAAGTTTGGCAGGGATTCATCTTCTTCCCGTGTGCATTTGAGGATTGTCCATTGCTCCTCGGTATACTTTCGCTGCTGGCTGAAGTGTTGGCTAAACTTCTGCTGGAAGTCTGCCCAGTCGTAAATGTGGTTAACCGGTAAACGATCAAACCAAGCCCTAGCAGCCCCCACCAGCGTCATTTGGAACATGTAACACCACGTGGGTTCCGTCCAATTGCTAACGGTTGCCCCCGCTATGAACCTGTTCAAATGATCGTCTGGATCAGATAGGCCGTCATATGTGCCTATGTTAGGCATTTGTTTAGCACTTTTCGGGGCAATTGCTTCAGCAATGTCCCTTGCAAATTTGGACGTTCCTGCATTCGTAACGTTTGGTCTGAACGTTTTAGAGAAGTCTCGTGGACTTCCATCTATGCTTTTTGGTTTGAAGGCTTGTCCAAAATGCCTTTTCGGTTGGGTTTCCGTTTCTTTACGCTTCCCTTTTGCCTTATGACGAGGGTTCGCGTCGGAGTCGGATTCCTCCGAGTCATCCTCCCAGTATTCGAATTCGTCGGCCTGTTGCACGGAACGCAAGCGTTCGTTCAACTCAGCCTGGAATTCCTTTTGTCGTGCCTCCGCCCATGCCTTGACTTCGTCGAGAGTCTGGCGGGGGAGTCTTCGTTTTTCAAACTGGGTATCGGTGGATCCCAGTAGGCGGTC
Source organism: Bidens hawaiensis (assembly GCF_021521415.1). NCBI lineage: Eukaryota > Viridiplantae > Streptophyta > Magnoliopsida > Asterales > Asteraceae > Bidens > Bidens hawaiensis. The sequence continues at coordinate 58,628 of NW_027495671.1, forward strand.
ATTTACTGCACTTGCCCCTGCTTTAGTAAGTGGGGTAGTGTTCGTAAAATTTACTTCACTTGCTCCGGCTTCGGTAGCCGGAGTAGTGTTTGTAAAAACTGTGTTGCCGGTATTCCCCCCAATAGCTGGGGTTGTGGTTACCGGAATTTCTCTAACCATCTTTTGTATAAAGTTTTGAAAAAACTGGAGAAAATTGTAGTTCTAGCTTTATGCACGGATGGCGCCAATGAAGAAACACTAACCGGACCCCGGGCAGGTTACTGGTAACCTGGGGGTTGGAGAGATGTTTCCCACGAGGGGTTAGACCCTTGGAAGATGGTTCTTCTGATAACCTGCAAAACAGACACCGTGAGCTCGTCACTGAGAAGGGGGGGGGGTTCCTCCTTGTGACCACCCTCCGGCGTGAGAATCAGACTAGATTGCTCTTTAAATATAAAAGTATATTAAGAGATTGCTAGAGCAGATATCAGGTATATATGATGATAATATGATAATGTAATAATCTGTTCAGATGATCATACCATTTGGGGTATTTATAGCCGAAGGTAGGTTTCCAAGGGGTTTAGCCGGCCCAACACGCTACCAACTGTAACCTATGCACGTGCCCTGCCTGTGAGTGGTGGATAGGTAGCGGCTGACACAGAGCAGGCGTGTCGTGCACTCTTCCTCTTCTGCCAACTACAGGCTAGGCACGTGGTATGGCAGGAGTTGGTGGGTAGGCGGCGGCTATTGGTCACAGTGCTGTGGCGTGCTGTCTGCCATGCTGCTGTCAGTGAGCTGTCGCATCTCTGATCAGATCTTTTGCCCATACCTCGTCAGGTACAGTAAAAGATCCTTCAGTATACGGACTGGCTTATTTGGGCGGGAGTATTCCCCCTCCCGCCTCTGTGCGGGATTGCTCCCGGCTTGGCTCATTCCTTCAGGTGACACTGAACGATTGAGAGCTAAGTGCCTTGTGCGTGTAGCCATGCTGCGCGGGTGGCCTTCCCTCATGGCTTGTATCCGAGGCTACGGGAACAGGCGGAGTCCACCATGGGAGGCATTTCCTGCGGGACCAGCTTGCATACTGCGCGTAAGGACGTCACTTCTCTGAGCATGGTTGGTCCTGCGGATCCAGTTGGTCTCTGCGCAGACGTCCCTGTTTAAGGTGAGTCTTGATGGTCCAAACAAAGAAACACCATTCCTTTGCATTGGTGTATCGTTTATTCAAGTTGGCTATCGTATTACCCGTCGCAACCGCAACCGTTGAAAGATCATTTTCGGCGATGAAGTATGTGAAGTTCGATTTGCGTAATCGAATGGGTTATGAAAATTAAAGCGACAACTGTATTTGTTACATTGAGAAAGACTTGTTAGTCAATGTTAAAGTAGATGATGTAATGGTTAGATTTCAAAAAATGAAAACTCGTAGAGAATAACTTTAATATATTTGTTTTCTAATATTTTGTTTGGTAATTTTTTTTATATATATGACCCGACTCGACCCGATTCGACCCGACCGGATTCGACCCGACAGTTGTAGTAGTTCCGACCATAAAAATTCCCGACCCCTATGAGAAAATTTTCTGAATCCGCCACTAACGTACACCCATTGATGACTAGAAGCTCGGGCACATGGTTTTCAGACCAACATAATGTACACCACAATCACTCTTAACACGTTTATCATCACATCTAATTACTCATGATTTTGAATAAAAATAGTTGGTATGCTAACATGCTTTTGTACCACAATTATATGATAAGTGACTCTTTCTCTTGGAATTCTTTATCCCAATAAACATGCTAAGATAATTACATCAAATTTACACTTTTGTACTCCTATTCTTTTTTTAAGCAGCTCTAAACATATGAACCTTACCAATTTACCATACACACACACTTACTTAAATACATATACACGTGGACGCGCGTACACACATGTACATAAAGAGAGGGGGAGAGTTTTAATATTTGGTTTAAACTTTTATTACGTGTGAAAAAGAATTTAATAAAAATAATGTTTCACGTGTATTACTATATATATAATTAAGAACTTTGGTACCGTAATTGACATATTCTTGCGGCACCGTATTCGTCGGTGATTTTTGATTTTTTTAGTTCAGTTACCATAATAAATGTAATGAAAACTTGTCAATAGTCAAAAATATTTTTGTTTTAGTTCCGCGACCATAACAGAACTGAAAGAAACCGACTGAGTTCACGTAGACTTGCGGCCTTATTTTAAGCCCATGACCGACAACACTCCGTTCACCCCCCCCATTGATCATTGGTCCACCTCAGTTTTTATATTTTTTTCCCGTTTTTTAGTTACAGTACCGTAACGTACGTAATAAAACGACCATGTCAAGTTACTGTCTCAATGCTCAGGACCGACAACACTTGGGTTTACCATCGCCCGAGTTTGCCAACCAAATAAACATCGTCTTAAATATTTTGTTTTCTTATATGTTATATGTTAATTTAACGAATTAATTTTTTGGGTTTTAACGCTCAAATTTTAGCAATGGTGTGTATATTGTAACAAACGTAGCCGGTACTGACTAAATTTGTGTTGGCTCATCGTCGTAACACTCTGGTTTATCCAACGTTGGGTTTTACTAACTGCCCCGACGGCCGACGCAACGCGCTGAATAAAAAAATTCTAGTTTAGTATAACTAAATTCTTTTTCACACGTAATAAAAGTTTAAACCAAATATTAAATTATCAGTAACTATTTGCATGTGCTTATAAAAGAATAGTATACAATTGGTAGTTACCTTTACTGTCAATTGACGACACGACATGAGGGCAATAAAATAATAGAGAAGACGGAAATATAGATTAGGTATATCCACGCGTGTTAAGTTAATAAATACAACATTCATATAGTTTTCTGGTATTCAATATTATATTCAAGTAAATTATAATTTCAATACCGTTATACATTATAATATAAGAAACTGAATCAGTTTTGATATTTGATATTCTAAAAAAATCCCGACGTAGAGTAAGCTTAAATGGTAGAATTCTTTTTCTATGACTGTTTATAAATTCCGTTCCGGTTGCATCTCTTAAAATAAGTTCAGTATCAATTTGATTTCACCTATCTCATAGATTCTAGTCAAAGATTCATAGAATCGAAATTCCATCATCGCTAGATCTATAGGATTTTAGTTGATATTTGATGGATAATGAGCCAGCCAAAAAAATCACCCAAATACTAAGAAATTCCCCCTTGACAGTAATATATATTGTAAGTGATATATGTTGTATATGTAAATACTAGATGTGAAAATATGCGGAATATTTCTACGAAAAGATAAAAAAATAGAACAACAGGCTAGACGTAAATCAATATAAATAAGAAGAGCCGATGATATAGAAATACTGAATCGTAAATAGAGTTCAGGTTCTAATTCAATAGAAAATATAGATGGGATTGTCTATAATGAAAGACAAATGAAAGATTTTCTCAAGATTATTATTCATCTACTTGATATTTTATAACTTATAAGCATGGAAATAGGTTCAATTTTTAAACCGGTTTCCAAGTGGAAAATATTGGGCTAGTTTGATACTGGTTTTTAACAAGTTCGGTTCGGTTTTAGGGGGTGTTTGGGATTGCTTATTATTATCAACTTGTAACTTATTAACTTTTTAAAAAGTAATAAGGTGTTTTAGATTGCTTATATTGTGAGTGAAAAAGTTTCATAAGTTAAAATGTTGTAACTTATTAACTTAATAAAAAAGTTATAAGGAGGTAAAATAAGAAATTGCAAACACCCCCTTAATTGATTTAAGATCGATAGTTCGGTTTAGGAACCGGTTTCGGCTTTGGATCGCCTTCTTTTTTCTTTTAAATGAAGCCCTGTTGAGGGCCTTTTCAGACGGGACAACGGCCCATGTATGATCCAAATCGGCCCATTAACTATTAGTCATTGCTCCGTTCTGTACTCGCCTACTGTCATCGCTGCAACTGCCGCAATACGCCGTCGTATTTGATCTTCTGAAGCAGTGGGTTAGTAGTTCTTTCGTGTCAATTGGTTATTATATTGTTTAATTTGTTTAAATTGTTATAATTTTTATTAAACTTAACTTCTAAATTATTAAACTGCTTTAAGACATGTTTCTAAGCTTCAAATCTTCCATGTTCATGCCACATCATTATTATCTGTATAATACTGTGTTACATCACGACTGGCAAACGGGTCGGGACGGGTCCGGGTCAAGGGTCAGAACAGCTTAGGGTCGAAACGGGTCGTTTAAAAAGGGTTAATTTGGTTCGAGTCGGGCCGGGTTCAGGTTGGAAGGGGTCGGGTCAAAACGGGTAGGGGCGGGCTTGAGTTGCGGGCCAGAACAGCTTAGGGTCGAAGCGGGTCGGTTAAAAGCGGGTTAATTTGGTTTGAGTCGGGACTCGGGACGGGTTCAGGTTGAAAGGGGTCGGGTCAAAACGGTTTGGGGCGGGTTTGGGTCAAGGGCCAGAACAGCTTAGGGTCGAAGCGGGTCGATTAAAAAAGGGTTAATTTGGTTCGAGTCGGGACGGGTTCAGGTTGAAAGGGGTCGGTTCAAAACGGGTTGGGTTAAAAAACGGTTAAGTTGCTGTACATTTCACCTTTGCTTTTGGCTTTCGGCACCAGTAACACACACTCAAACGTCGGTTACACATACCGGGGCCGATAAAAAACGCGTCCGGCACCACTTAACGTGCGTAAGTGAATATCTGATTTTTTCAATTTTTACTTAGGTTATGGATGTGGGACATTGCTACTTAGACGGAAACGCAGACGTTGTCGAGTTTTGTCCACACGACTCGTTCCACCATGTCTTGGCTGCTTCAACTTACACCCTGCAAGAGGGTGATCAACCGAGTAGATCAGGAAGCATTTCGCTTTTTAATGTCGACCTGGACCGAGTCGATTTGTTTTATCGGTTGAAAACTGTTGGTATCTTTGATATGAAATGGAATCCAGTGGGAACCAATGCAACGCATCCGTTACTTGCTCAAGCAGACGCTGACGGGTTCGTGAACATTCATCATTTAAAAAACTCTAACGGTACGTTAAAATGTTAAATTGATAAAATAAAGGGATTACTATATAGAATAGTAACCAAGTTTTGAAATTGTTCCAATTAGATCATTTATAAAATCTTTTGTTCCAATCGGGTCACTAAAGTTTTCTTTTTGTTCTAATCCTAGATATTTTACCTGGATAGCAGGTTATGTTGGTTTTTTTTTTATTTTTAAATATTTTGACATTGCAAAATATTTTTTAAAAATTGAGAAATATAATTTTTAAATTGCGAAAATTGCAAAATAAAATCTGGAAAATTGAAAAAAAACTGAAAAATTGCAAAAAAAATCTTTTTTTTTCTTTTTGCTATTTTTCAGTTTTTTTTTTTTTTTTTTTTTTGCAATTTTTCACAATTAATTTTTTTTTTCACAATTTTTACTAATTTTGTCAATTTAAAAAAAAAATTTCAGTGTCAAACTATTTAAAAATACAAAACAAATCTACAAAACTTGCTATCCAGGTAAAATATCGAGGACTAGAACAAAAAAAAACCTTTAGTGACCTGATTGTAACAAAAGATTTTATGAGTGACCTAATTCCAACAATTTCAAAACTTGGTTACTATTTTATAAAATGCCAGTGTGTCTAAAATGATTTGAACTTATGTAGGTGATGTTTTAGAAGTACATAAACAAAAAGTCAGTTCGTCTATGTGTCTATGCTTAGACTGGAATCCACGGGCCACATTAATCTCAACGGGCCTTTCAAACGGCTCAGTTTCGTTAATATCTGTTGACGAGACCAAAACAAGCGTGCTACAAGAATGGAAAGCCCATGACTTTGAGGTTTGGGCCACTACGTTCGACCCGGACCAACCACATATAGTCTACACCGGGTCAGACGACTGCAAGTTCAAGGGCTGGGATTTACGAACCAGCCCGTCCAAAATTGCGTTTCAGAATTCAAAAGCCCATAAAATGGGTGTTTGTTGTATTGCAAAATCTCCACATGATGTTAATATTTTATACACCGGAAGCTATGATGAGTGTTTGTGGATATGGGATGTTAGATCGATTTCAAGGCCTGTTAATGAAACGTCGGTTAATTTAGGTGGCGGGGTTTGGAGGATCAAGAACCATGATGTTGTTCCCGGGTTGATTTTGGCGGTTTGTATGCACAATGGGTTTGCTATTGTTAAAGTCAACGGGAGTGAAGTCAAAGTGGTGGAGAAGTATAACAAACACGAGTCGCTTGCTTATGGAGCTGATTGGTATAGAGGGAGTGTACGCCAGTTGGACAATAAAGAGAAAACTATCGTTGCTACATGCTCGTTTTATGATAAACTCGTTCGAGTTTGGGTGCCAGAAAACGATGTTATTTAATATCTGTAAGTCTACATTCAATTGTCTATTAAAGATGTAAACTTTTTAAAAAATTCACTTGTTTTCGGTTAAGCAAGATTTTCGTCTTCGGGATAAATTGATAAACATGATGAAAAAGGAAATATCTTGATGAAAATGATAGATAGGGTGGAGAAATTTTTGAGGTTTTATTATTGGATTTGAATGAGGCTAAGGTTTTGATTTTTTGTGGTTATAGGCTAATGTTTTGTGATAATATATACATGGGACCATTGGTTTTGGAAGTATTTATAAAGTCTCTTTGTTATTTGTTATTTAGAAGAACTAGTAAACATGAACTGACTTTAATGTCATATGATCATGTAAAAAAACTACCTCTTTGCAAGGTTATAAGTTCATAGATTTATGAAAAATAACAAAAATATTTAAAGAAATACAAATAGAGTTGTAGGCAGTGAGGGTACATATAAATAAATAGAAGTTACCACTACTCATCCGTAAATGTAAATGATGTAGGGTCTTTGATACATTGTTTGTCATTTTTGCAACTTGTCAGTGTGCAATAGGTTTGAGTATGATGGTTTGATGTTTCTGTTTTGGCCTCATAAACATTATCACTTCTCTTGGTGTCTTGCATCGACAACCCCCCCCCCCCCCCCCCCCCCGGTCGGTCCACAAGAGATAAAGATTCCATCAAGGATGTTGTCAAGCAGAAACATTTGAAAAAATACCACAAAAAGGGTGTAAAAGTGGAAATTAAAATTTCAATTTCAATGTCAATTTTAAACATGTTATTGTCACTAATTATATTTATTAATCTCTACACTTTTAAAACTTTAAGAATAAAAATTCATTCAGTATATAATCATTAACAAATTTACCTATTTGTAAAAGAACCCCAATATTAAAATTTGATGAAATATATAGTTTATTAAAAAAATTAACAATAATAGTGTCTCTTGCTACAATTTGCTGTCTAACTGTATTTGTCTAACTGTATTAGCATGTTACATGTCTTCTGTTTTGTCTACTCATCCAACATATGTACCACAAAACATTTAATAGAAATCCTGAGTGGTTTATCATGTCCTAAAATCCAAATTAAATGACATTTGTACACCTATTGGTTTCATCATCAAATTAGTTCCAATCTTAAGTATTCACTATTCTCTTAAAAAAAACTTGAATTTCAAAAAGAGAGACAGCGATGTTATTTTCTTCAGTTAGTATGTCCTTATTTTTTTAATCTATGAGAATGTACTACTTTTGATATCCTCTATCATCATTTTAAAAAAAATTATTTGAACTAATCAGATGCGTAGCTGTTATACGAATGATGCTTGCATTTGCTATATTGAAAATGAGTTGTTTATGTCTTTCTGATAGTCGCGACCGAAGATATTATGATTCGTTTTCAATACATGAAAACGCGTATGGAACAATTATAATACGTAAACTTTTTTTTTATATAATATAATTTTGTATTTTATTTAAATGTTGATAAAATAATTTTGTTATGGTTGTGATATTGTGTTTTATTTATTTGGCCGAATGATGGACCCGACCCATCCGGGCCCGAAAACTTTGATGTCGAAAAAAATCGAACACCAAAAAGTTCTGAACATGAAAAAATTCATGGCTCCGCCACCGGAAGTCATTATTTTTGTTTAATAGTGTGATTAATGGCCAAATCATATAAGTCCTGTTACACACTCACTCACACACTCACAGTTGTGGTCAGAGTGACAGTTTAACTTAGCTTTCTCATCCACAAAACCATTCAATCCCAAAAATAATAATAATAAATAAATAAATATAATAAATAAAAATCCCAAACTTTTATTATTCTTTCATCTCTAATCTGTCCACAGCCATGCACTCATGACCTCACACTACTCTCTAATGGCTGCTCTACTCAAAATGTTATTCACCAAACACTCATGGGTTACTTGCATACTCATTGTTGGATACTTGTGTATGCAAGTTAACAGTGAAAGCTCACACCTTTATGTTAAGTTAACCAAGAAACCTGAACCCATATCAAATCTTGACTCACCTACATTTGGTTTTCAACTTGGTAATAATGCTGACTTTTCTTGCACCAGTTGTACCTTCAGCTGCAAGGTTTGTACCTACTATATATACTGTTTTATGTTTCTTGAAATATGAAAAAAGATTGAAACTTGATGTGAAAAATTTGATTTTTTTTCAAGATTTGAGCTTTTTGTTATGAAATTTGCATGCAAGTTATTTTTAAGATTAAATTTAGCCAAAAAGATTATGACCCAATTCAGGAAAACTAGTATTTTAGTGTAAAGCCTCTAGAATTACAAATCTTGGCTTTGCTATTCAAAAGCTTCGTTTTTAGTAGGATTGACTTTGCTATTTAAAAGGGGGTTGCGGTGCAACTTGTTGCCCTTTACCTGCCACTTTATTGTAATCATTTTTGAATTTAATGGTAAAGCAAGACTTATATTAGTAAAAAAAATAAAAAGTTGTAATCCATGCAATGGTGTTCTTGAATATATTGGGAATTGGGCCGTTTATAATTTTGAGATGTGTTTTATATCTTGTTGGGAAACATGCAATTCAGCAGTTGACCAAATATGTGTAAATTTGGATTCTGGCGGAGCCTGTTTGACCATAAAAGTCAAAACTTGGTTTTAGGCTTGTAGTTGAAGGTGTAATTGATTCTAAAGAACTTGGTTTGTGCTTGCAAAATATATTATGTTACTAGGTTAGAAACATATGTATTACACGGGTTGAATAAATTCAACTTACTGTAAACCAGCAGTTTCTATGAAGATTTATATGTTGGATGTCGTTAGCTGTCGGCGAAATACGAAACAATGAAGATTTAGAAATTGAAAAAATATAATTTAAGATAAGATATAATGGAAATCTTATGATTTAGTAAGTTTTAATAAAATATTAGAATAAATTTTAGATTTTTAATTATTTAATTATTTAAACTTATTATACTTTAATAAAAAAAAGTTGCTTAATAGGAGAGAGAGATGGAAACAAAAAGCTGGGCTTCATCAGAAGTTGACATGTGACAACCTGAGTTACTTATTTATTATGATAATAAGATTATTTTTAAAGTGTTTCTTTAATCAGAATATACTCTTTTGCTTGCATTCAGCTGGATGATCAAATGCCATCAAACTGTACATCTGGAGAGATTTCTTACACTAGATTGCAAGACGGGAACCATACGTTTAAAGTTTGCAGCAACGAGTCTAATCTGACTAACTGCACTACCTATAACTGGACCATTGGTTACTCTACTCTCCTCCATGATATTAGTTTAATTTAGGTAGCTTTAAATCATGAACATAACTTTAACGAAAATATACTCGTTATCCCTGCAGACACGGTTCCCCCGACAGCATATGTGACAGCATCGACGTCCTTAACAAACACTTCAAGCGTTTCTGCGCACATATCATTTAGTGAACCCTGCAGTGGTGGTGGCGGTTTTGGATGTTTATCTGCAAATGACTGCAGCGTAAGTAGGTATATGATTTGTGGGTGAGAAAGATTTGTAGCCACAAAAAAAAATAATAAAATAATCATAACTCAAAATTTAATAAAAAACGAAAAAAGTAAAAACATAAAAATGTTTCGACCGTCTTTCTCATTCTCACAAAAAAAAAACACAATGGTAGGTGAAAAAAGTCGTTTTGTCTTTTTGTTTATCATTGTGTTTTGTGTTTATTTTCGTCATTGTTTGTGTCTTTTTTTATTTATATGGTGTTGTATTACTCAACAATGTGCAATATTTTGTTTGGCATTGTGTTATATTTTGCGATCTATTGTGTCTTTTTTTAGTTATAATTGTGTCTTTTGTTCATTTTCGTCATTGTGTCTTTGATCTTGGCATTGTGTCTTTTCGTCAATTTTTTTTTATTTTTTTGTATTTTTTTTTAACGGGAATGATGGCGGAAACATTTTAGTTTTTTATTTTTTTTCGTTTTTTATTTATATTTTGAGTTACTATTTTTTTTGAATTTATTTTTAAGGGTTTTTTGTGTGGTCGTAAATCCTTCTCACACTTCTCATTTTTGTCTCCCTTTGTATTTTTAACTTTACCCTATGATTTTGTATCTATATGTTATACATTTTGATCTAAGTGAATAAAGTATCTTTTTTTTTACTTGCAGCTTCTTGTTTACGGTCAAGGCCAAGTTATTCCAAACAGTCTAAAAACCATAAAGCCGAATCTAAAATATTCTTTTTCGGTCAATTTGTCTACAAACGTTGATTACGGACGAGCAGTGTTAGTAACCGAAAAATATACGTGTAGAGATGCTGCCGGGAATCAGTTTACACGAACCACGGGTTCAAGTTTCTTGGTTCATTTTGGTAAGACTTATTAGTTATTTCCTTAAGGTCAAACAAGTAGTTTGACTTAAAAAGTCAACTGTACTAATTTCCTGTCCGGTTTTACAGATAGAAGAAATGTAAATGTTGACCTGAGGACTCATATACCCGAGCAGCTACTTCAACTCGATAACAATACTCGATCGGTTCAAGTGACTAACAAACACAAGAACTTGAAACTGTATCTATATTTTACCGAGCCTATAGTCAACACATCAACTGAAATCTTGAAATCACTCAAAGTTAGTCAAGGATCACTTGTTTCAACCACTAGCTATAACGAAAGCCTTGGAAACCGAAGATTCGGGTTTCAGTTTAAAGATATTAATGATATTGCCATCGTCACCACTGAGCTCGATTCAGGATCACTTGTAAGCAGACAAGGCACCCCGGTTTCACCAGTTGCACCTGTCACATTCCTATTTGGTATATTTATTTAAAACATAGTAGCTTTAACTTTAAAGTTAAAAGCTTAAAGCATTTAACTTGTTTTAACTTTTAACGGATTAATATGGGATTTAACAGATTCTCAACGGCCTGATGTGAGATTAAGCACGACGAACCATATGAAGACACAAGAGGAGCGTATCCCGGTGACGATAAAGTTTGTGAAGCCGGTTTTCGGATTTAATATGTCTCATTTATCGGTTTCTGGTGGACGTATGCAAGGGTGAGTGTTTCTTCTTTGAATATGTGTTTTTTAAAAAATATATTTTTTTTAAAATTCTGTTACATGATTTTGTGCAGTTTTCGTGAAATAAGGAAGAGTATCTACAAAGTTGAGATTTTACCGTTCGAAGAATGGGTGATAGTTCTCGTTCCTGAGAATGTTACTACAGATGTTGCTGGAAACAAGAATCTAGCATCGAATGTCTTACGGTTTTTTCACTGTATGATTTCATTATTGAATCTTGCTAAACCAGTTACACACTTATATAAGTAGCATAATGAAAACCCCGTAAGATATTTTATATATTATTAATCAACTATATAATGCAGATTCTGTACCGGCTGCATCTTTGGCGCTTTCTAGCACTGCAACGGCTGCATTCGTGTTGACCGCCGTCGTTGCAACCCTGCTCACCGTTTCCACCGCTTCCCTCCAAAACTACGGAGCATTTGCAAGCCCGTCGCCATTATTAACTACGAGTCCAGCGAGGATTCTATTTGTAAGTTGTGTTTTTTAAACTAGTGTACACTTTTATAAAGAAGAAGCAAACTTGTTTATTTGGTTCGTGAAACTAGCGCATTGTATGCCACATTCAAATCTTTGCATTATCCGGATGGTTAGCGGTTCCTTTACCGATCGAGTATAGTGAGTTTGTTAAGGGTTTAAGATGGAGTATTCCGTATTTCAAACTCCCGTGGGAATGTGGTTACGTGAAGCCCGTTTGGCCTATGAATCCACATTCATACGGTTCTAGAATCACCAGACCTCGAATAAAAGCCACGAGTCCAGACTCACTTTATGGATTGCCACTCACTGCAATGGAGTATAAATCATTTTTTGAGGTTAGTTGGTTTTATTTCCCAACATTGTTAGTTATTTTATTTTTCGCAACGTTTCTAATGGCGGGTTGTACACGCAGAGCCAAAATATTGTGCCAGAGGCAGAATATATTGCAGACTCAAATGATTCACACGGGTAAGTTTGACCCGTCACTTTGACCACTCACATGTTTTGGCATGCTCTATTAAGTTGGTTACAAGTATTGAACTTGGAATATTATTTAGGTGGACGGATTTTAAACGCAGCATGTTTTGGCTGGCGGTTATGAGTGGCGGCTTGATTATTCTGCATGTCTTGTTCCTCATAATATTGAAACTCCGAAAGAAAAAAGAGAAAGAAAACACTTACGTCTCAGTTATTTTTCCAAGATTTGAAATCTTTCTGGTAATTCTTGCAGTTCCATGTGTTTCTGCAGCTGCAGCGTCTCTACTCAAAGGTAAATATTTACTTTTGACTTTCAAGGTCAAACCTTTTACCTTTAAAATCCAAAATTTACTTGAAATTTCTTACTATCTTAAAATTTTAATTTTTTAAACATGTTTATGCTTTTTATACTGTTCACATAATCTCTTATACTTTCTCAAAACATTGGATTCCATACTGTTTTTCAACTCGACGAATAGTCAAACTTTGACCGCAAAAGTCAAAAATTTACGTTCGTTTTTGACTTTTTTTCAGATGGATCTGCTTCAAGTATCGCAGTTGGTACTTTAATACTCGGAATAGTGTTTTTTCTAATACTAGCATTATTTATGTTCTTATCTATCGGAATCTCACTCGGTAAGCTACTTCAATACAAAGAAATCCATCATGAAGATCACAAAATGCATTGGTATCAAGCACTTGTCAAGGTAACTTTAGGCCCGGGAAAACGAGGCCAATGGACCTGGATCAACACCTCAAATGCCAAATGGCTAACAATATTAGGCCCACTTTTCGAGGACCTAAGAGGCCCACCTAAATACATGCTCTCACAAATTGCTGGCGGGTTGGATTTCAACCCGTCCAGAAGCAGTATCATCGCGTCAGACGATGAAAACGAAGATGCAGAAGCACCCTTTGTCCAAAGGGTGTTTGGGATCTTAAGAATATACTACATTTTCCTCGAATCGATAAAAAGGGTTACTTTAGGAATCTTGGTTGGTATATATTCAAGAAACGCGTATTCTGAAACGCCCACGAAAATATTACTATGTGTTACTTCATTTCAACTTTTTTTCATGGTCCTCAAGAAACCATTTATCAAGAAAAAGGTTCAGTTGGTTGAGATAATATCGGTTTCTAGTCAAGTTGCGATTTTTGCGATATGTTTGGTTCTTTTGAGGAAAAATTTTTCTACCCATGAACAAACCAAGTTCGGGATCGCGATGCTTTGTTTGTTTTTACTTGCATTCGTTGCGCAAATCTTGAACGAGTGGAACTCTTTGATATGCCAGATTAAGCAGCTTGATCCGGATAATAAGTCTATATGCATGGGGTTAAAAATAGCATCATGGGGGATACTTTTGCTTTTTGTCCCCATTAAGTTAATGAAAAACATTGAAAGCCGGTTCCCATTAAAGGGAAGGACATGTGACGCCACGTCACCATCGGTAGTACTGGCTAGGAGGTTTACTAGCTCGAGTGTAGAGCGACCGTGGATGAAGCAGTTGAGAGATTTGGCTAAGTCTAGTTTTAGTAGAGAAAGCGGTGGGACTCCAACTGACCCGTCGAGTAGTCAGACGAAATGGAGCGGGTTTTGGGGTGAGAAGAGAAGTGGGAGTTCTTCGCAGGCGACGTCGATGGATTCCAAGTCGAAACCGAAAGCAATGTATAAGGATTTTGAAGCTCTTTTTGGGTCAAATAATAAGTGATTTTGTGCATGGTTATTAATATAAGGTTTGATGATTAAAGTTAGCTTGTAAATATGATTAATGATGAAAATTGGTTGCTAAATGCTAATTAACATATATGAAGATATGCAACAAGTATTAAGATTTTAGATTGGGATATGTTATTCCAAATTTAGAAGTTTATTAGTTTTGGAATCCAATTTAACAAAACCTTACCTATTCCAAGATTTTAACATCCATTTGTGCGCATAATAGGGGTGTGTGTTGCGGTTCGGTGCAGTTTTTGACTAAAACCAAACCGGAAACCAAAACTTCGATTAATGGAGTTTTTTGAAACCGTCGGTTTCGGTTTTTCGGTTTTTGTTTTGATTTTGGTTCGGTTTCGGTTTTTTCGGTTTTGCCATTTGAGCTTGAAAATTTTAGGCCGAAAAAACATTTGGCAAAAAATAATGAATTTAGGTAGAAATAATTATGTTAATTGTAAAATAATAGACTATATACATTTAATTAAAAATATTGGAGTTACATATTTATTAAATTCTTACAAATTACTTAATATAAAATATAAAAAAAATTAATTAGGAATTCGGTCCGGCTCGGTTTTTTCGGTTTTTTTTTACATGCAAAACCAAAACCGAACCGTTAGTGTGGTTTTTACAAAAACATAAAACCAAACCGTCGGTTTTTGTTTCGGATTGGTTTTTTCGGTTTGGATTTTTTAGTTTTGTGGTTCCGGGTCAGTTTTTTCGGTTTCTTGCACACCCCTAGCGCATAATCACATAACTGTATTTAGATAAGGGTTAGGCTAAACGTAACTTTAACACGCATGATTTCCCTTTTAATCCCAATTCAAAGCTAGCTTGTTTCCAATTATAATCAATTATCTTATGATAGATACATACACTAAGATAACATGGTGAAATGGAAGACTATTTGTGCTAGTGCACATCTAGCAGTGCAACCAATAGAGACATCAACTACGTATGGTGGGGAGTTTTTAGGAAAGTTTTTAAACTTTATAAAATAAACTGCTTTTATATAAAATAGTTATCTATCAAACTTTTTTTTTATAGCAAATCAACTTATAAAACAATGATGGCTAACTTGAAATGTATGCTTTCAAAGGCTCTGAATTGGTAAGTGTTCTTGAACTATTTGAATGGGTTCATGGCTCAGAAATAGATGCATCTGAAAAGTGTAAAGTTACCAATTCTGCATCAATCTTTTTTGACCATGGTCCTAAGAACAACCCATGTTTTTTACAAATGAAATTCATCAAAAAGTGAGTCATGGTGTTTTTAGTTAACTTTTTGCATGTGTTTATGTACATGCCACTTTAACTTGTAACATTAAATTTCTATTAACAGAAGTATGTTGGTATATATTAAAGCATAAGGTACTTGGTATAACAAAATAATAACAATAAGAAAACATACATTTTATAACACTATAAGCTTGTATACAACATATAATTACATCACACATTTATATCCAAAGTTTCTAGGAATGCTATTAACATTCTAACATATATATCAGTCTCACAAGAAAATCGCAAGTGTTTGGTTCGCCTCTATGTTTGCCACCAGGCTTCTCTTTATAAAGAATACTTTCCTCTTTTAGCAAGAAAAATCTATGTAAAATTTTTTTTTTTGCGATTTAAAGAACATATCGGTTAGACTCCGGGAACCATTTTGACAAGAGAAAATGCTTCAGTTTTATAACTAAAACAAAAATTCCGTAACATGGTACGTGCAACATTCCCACCGATAAGTACCTGCAAACATACATGTCAAATGTTTAGATTTTAGAAGCAATTTTTCGATGAAAACACACATAACACCTAGACTGTGTGTTCTTGTAAGAAAACATACCATAATGGAGATAATGGATATGAGAGATCAAGAAAAGGATATGGCCACCTGTTAAGATTATTATCAATGTTAGGAGATACATTAGTTAAGGTTTATTGTAACTATTTATATCATAAGTAATTAAAAGATAGAGTAAACTGCGGTTTTCGTCCCTGTGGTTTGTCTAAATATGTGATTTTAGTCAAATAGTTTTAATTTGCGATTTTCGTCTCTGTGGTTTCGTTTCACTTGCAATTAAGCTCGACTCCACTAACCTCGTTAAGTATGTTCGTTAAATCCATCAGCGTGCCCCTCACGTGAGGGGCAGTTTTGTCCTTTTTCTCCATAAATAAACTCCAACCCTAATTCTGGAAGCCCTCAAGTGAGGGGATAAGTGTATTTGGGAAAAAAAAGGACAAAACTGCCCCTCATGTGATGGGCACGCTGATGGTTTTAACGACGTTAGTGGGATTAGGTTTAATTGCAAGTGAAATGAAACCACAATGATGAAAATCGCAAATTTAAAACTATTGGACTAAAACCGCAGATTTGGACAAATCACAGGGACGAAAACCGCAGTTTACTCTAAAAGATATGAAAGACTGATAATTTACCAAAGTGCTATGCATGCGTGAACGACCCATTGGAAGACGACGAAAACACACGTCCATAGGCCAAAGTATGCGATTCGAAACCATGGGAACCGCTGCAAATTTCATATATGTAAGGGTCATAATCGGAAATAAAAAGTTTCGGTTTTGTTAAAAATACGAAAAACAACTTACCAAGCTATTTAAGGCAGTGTCACCAATTAAAAACACAACATTGATAGAGTGCATATTTATAATCAACTGCACAATATAACATCCAATAATCATATAAAATTACTTAAATGATACATATATTTATTCGAATCGAACAAAGGGTATGCTGCACTTACAAAATTCAAATTATAATCTCTAATGGCGAGAAACGGAACTATGATAAACCAGAAAACACAGTCGGTTAGCACAACTGCGCCGGCTTGCATCTGAAAAACAAAACATTGTCATGAATGTTGACTTTTTCGGTAACCTTATTATTACTGCTTTTGGTATTTTACCTGAAACATGATTTGAAAAACATAGCCCCAAAAGCCCGCGACTTGTCGAGTATCCGTAGGGCCCACGTATTTACCCGCATTGGGCATATTGGTAATTTCAGCTTGTTCTTCATCTAACTTGTCACTTCTGCCACCACCAGCTTTGTCGTGGTACTTGTAGCATCCATATATTGACAATAAAGATCCAACCTGTTTAAAGAAAGACACCAAGAACATAAAATCAAGAAACTGAAAATAAAAAAAAAATAAAAAATTGCAGCTTTAATAAAGAAAGATAAAGAAAAAGTGTGTGTAACATACCCCAAAATATATAGTAATCAGTGTAAAAGTCCACCTGTAATAATAACCATCCAAAAAAACACATCTTTTAGAATCATAAGTTATATGATTAACCAGTTGCATAATTTTACATGTTTTTGTACACCAAATGAACCCATAAATTTTTTTTTAAAAAAAAACCCAAATTAACACCATTTCTTGATTCTGTGTGATTATAATGTTAAAATTAAAACCATAGATTTTTAAAAAAATGCATGACAATGAAGAATCAGAATAAAGTATGTAACTTTCAAAAGGCTATCAAATTTAAGTAAATAATAAATTAAGAAAACAATTTAGTATTAAAAAAAATACCCAAATTAATACCATTTTTTGATTTCTGTGTGATCATAATATTAAATTTTAAAAACCATAGATTTAAAAAAAATGCATGCCATTGAAGAATCAGAATAAAGCCATTCTTGGTATGTAACTTTCAAAAAGCTATCAAATTTAAGTAAATAATAAATTAATAATAACAATTTAGGATTTAAAAAAAAATCACCCAAATTAACACCATTTTTTGATTTCTGTGTGATCATAATGTTAAAATTAAAAACCACAGATTTAAAGGAAAAAAATGCATGCCATTGAAGAATCAGAATTAATAAAGCCATTCTGCTATATATGTAACTTTCAAAAAGCTCTCAAATTTAAATACATAATAACTTAATAATAACAATATAGGGTTTTTAAAAAAATCACCCAAATTAACACCATTTTTTATTTCTGTGTGATCATAATGTTAAAATTTAAAAACCACAGATTTATAAATAAAAATGCATGACATTGAAGAATCAGAATAAAGCCATTCTGCTATATAACTTTCAAAAAGCTATCAAGTTTAAACAAACAACAAATTTAGGATTTAAAAAGGTGAATTTAAGCTAATTGTGATGTTTTTAAAATATATGCAACATATTGTTAAAAAAATTCTTTAAAATCAAGGTTAAATTCAAGATAAAAACTTACTGTGTGTAATAGTAAAATATACCACCTCCATCAACAATTGCATTAAGAATAATAAGAACCAAGAGCACAAAAAAAGCAAATATTCTATAACTCATCAACCAAGCTGGATGTATTCCTTTCAAACATGGCATCCAAATTTCATCATCATACAACACTCCACCATAATCATCTTCATCGTTTTCGCGGTTTCTTGATTTTCGATTCGAGCCTGCACCTTCATATTTTGTTATAAGATATGAAGCTATGCCCATTGCTAATAACACCCATACAGAACATAACAACACTCTCCAGTTTAACCAGTAACTTGAAGTTGTTGTATCTGGACCCATGATAGGCTGCCACGTGTGCTTTGACCCTCCTGTCAAAAAATCCATCTTTGTGACAAAAAAAAATATTGATTTTTTTTTTTGAAGATTTATGAATTATTTATGGGAAAGATTAAAACTTTAGCAAAGATTGTGTTCATGAAAGAAGATGATGATCAATTGATCATGTGATATATATATATATATTATACATATGAATATATCATATAGCAAGCAATGCAAGTGTTTCAAGAAAAAGAAATAAAGATTAAATTTTTTTTGTGAATTATTATGGGAAAGATTAAAACTTTAGCAAAGATTGTGTTCATGAAAGAAGATGATGATCATGTGATGTATATATATGTATATATATCATATATAGCAAGCAATGCAAGGGTTACAAGAAAGACAAAAAGAACACCTGCCCATGCATATTGTGCTTGATACATTAATGGATGAAACCATGAAGCTAGCATAAGTAAAGATTCCAAACTTTAGATTTGAATTTGCATAAAAGATATAGATTAAAAATCATTAAATATGAGAAGACTATTGAAAGAAGATGAAAAGATTTGAAGTTGTTAATTGCAAGCAAAGGAAAGTTGAGATACTCACAGGAGGTATGCAAGAACACAAGAGATACTTTGCTTCTTTGGTAATGGTTAAGATAATTTTTTGTATTTATATAGATTAGAAAAAGTGTAAGGTACTACTACTATCTTTAAGATTTATAAAAAATAAAAATTGAAAAAAATATTAATAATATGAAGTTGTGCTTGGAGTATAAGCTTTGTGCTTTTAAGGTGTTTTACATGAGAAGATTTTGGGGAACAGAGAGCTATGTTTTGTGTGTGGTCTTATGTCACAATCTCAATAAAAATATATGCTTTCTTCCATGCAATTATATTATTCTTTTTACAGAGGGTGTTTGTCATTTGAGTTTTTTCCAGGTGGAGGCCCAATATCTAAAGAATGTTTTGATAGTTAATAATTTATACATTTAGTGATTAGTCTATAATCTTTATTATAAAATACTTAAGTTAAGTTTAATAAACATCAATAATTTGCAATGAGTAAAGATCATAAATTTATTTTCTACACTAGTCCATAATTTTGGATGAGAAGAAAAAGACTGTTTCTAGTAAGTCACTAATAATAACTATCAACCATTTTTGTTAAAAAAATTTAAGACGTTATAGAAAATTAAATTTTATTTTCCTAATCTTGTAATATAAGTTCACAATTAATGTCATAATTAAACATAATATACTTTCAAACACCAAAAAGTTCTTGTA
This sequence comes from Bidens hawaiensis, assembly GCF_021521415.1. Classification (NCBI taxonomy): domain Eukaryota; kingdom Viridiplantae; phylum Streptophyta; class Magnoliopsida; order Asterales; family Asteraceae; genus Bidens; species Bidens hawaiensis. The sequence continues at coordinate 78,554 of NW_027495671.1, forward strand.
GCCTAATAAGAAATGAGCATCTTTTGCCGAATATAGGTACCATACCGCTACCATATCAGTACTACATTGAAGCGATACCAACTGAAAACCATTAGTACTGGTTTTTGTTTTTTATGTTTTGGCATTGGTACCATTCAGTTTTGATATTTTCACTGGTATCAACACTGATGGGTAGTGAATCAAATAAATCGACATGGTATTTGGTTTTATGGTTTACTCATTTTTTGTATCGGTGTTTCTTTGGTACCGCATTGAAACGGTACAATCTTCTCCCTAAATTTAGTAATAATAAGATGTGTAAACAGTGGTATTATTTTGGAGTATAACTAGACGGGTGTGTTTGTTGTTAAAACAAATATGCTTTCAAAATCAATAAACACTTATTGTATTGCGATTTACTTTAACAACGATGCATTATGTTAGCCCTAAACAGATTATGTGAGTTTGGAGAAGAAAGGAAAACGAACGTTTTAAGGGGCATTTTTGGCAATCAGAGGGATAATCAATGCAAGTATTTATGTTAAGGCGTTTTTGAGAGTTCCCATTTGTTGTTGCAATTATGCGATGCTATGATTTTACGTCTCCTAATATAAGTTGGAGCCTTTCTATAAAATCAAACCCATGACTAATGGTTTAATTGTTCGCCCATAATCGGTAGAATGCCTAATCAGTGGTCTTTCATATATTTTCATCAGCTTTATCTACTTAACTCATAATAACCGATACATTTATGGTTGGTTCATTATTAGTTGATAACCGTATCTAGTGACACTGATTATTTCAATAGTAGTCCACTTCATTTTATCAAAACACTTACATAAATTTGCGTAAAATTCGAACTTAACTTGTTTAACCATTTACGTTTATGATATTTTGATATGAAATGTTATCATCGTTTACCTATAAATTGTACTTTTTCCAATCATAACTTTAATTTCCTATTTAAACTACTTTTGCCTCACCTTTTATATTTCAAACATACATGATTTTTTTCATGTAAATTTCTCATGTTTTTTTATAAAAACTTAGCCGTGTAATTGTTAAGGTGGAGAGAAGAAAAAAAAACAAAACAGCTTTACTTGTGAAACAAGATTGTTAACGCGTAGATAAAATTTCCTAGACAATATCACGGGTATGCTTTTCACACTTTCTTGTTACATATTTTTAATACCTTAATGTCTTGATAATAAACAATCTATCTATGTAAAAGATATACTTTCTCCGTTTCATTAAAAATGTCCACATTTCCTTTTTTATTTTATCTCATTATAAATGTCCACTTTCAAAATTTATTAGTCAATTTTCAAGTTTACCCTTAAACAAACACAACTAACATTAATAAACAATATTGATTAATCCAATTTTCAAGGGCATTATTGTCATTTGGTAAGCAAATAAAACAATAATTTAATCTACCTTAAACTTTGTGTTTTTCAAACTAAGACACTTTGACCGGGACGAAGGGAGTATTTATCAGTCGGGTCATTTTTCAAATTAGTTTAATGCTTAATATACTAGCACGATGATAAGTTTAAAAATAGTTGGAAGTTACTCATGGATTAAGTCGTAAAATAAGAACTCCTCTCTTTTGTTGACTTCCTTTAAAATCTAGTTAATTGCACCCGTTTTTTTAAACTCAAATTACTTTTATATATTATATTGTAATTTAATTTTAAATTTAACTTGACCTTATTCTCTTTAAATTTAGTATATAATACGACTAGAATTAATTTTTTTCTTTTTAATTTGACATTTTCAAAAGGCGTATCTAGCTCATTTACAAGGTGCATATGTGCGTCCAAGTTTGTAGTGGGTTTTGGTTACTCATTAGATAGTGTGTGAGCTCAAGTCCCGAATTGGTAAAATATTAACACATTAATTGGATAACTCCCAAACACTTTACTATAACCAAGAAAAGTAACTCAAAAACTTGATTACAATATTAAATTATAACTTACTTTATTATACCCTAAACTCGTTAGACAATGATACAAATTGTAAGAAAATATAACCAACTTCTTGTTATATATACTTACCACCTTTGTCTTGTGCTACAAGTTTTTATTTCTAATTACTTGCAGACCAAGTTACTTGCGGCCCAAGTTCAAATATTAGCCAACCTAAACCCTATTTACATAATGCATACAAATACTCCTAGCTCATAAAACTCACACATATCGACAATATATCTTCCTATGTTTTTATAAAAATGGTTTTCTTTTAAAAAAATCCAACCTCATATAGTAGTGTGTATATTATGATTTAAATAGATCCAAACGAAAAAATATATCCTTGCCTCGAGTCTAAAGATTATTAAGCATAAAATTTGCTCAAATTATGGGATTGTATCAAGATTTTATGCACAAAATTTGCTCAAAACATTTATATAAATAAAGTAATATTCCTATAGTACTATAAACAGGCAAAGTATTTCCTTCTCTATTCTCTAGTTGCTACTCACTTTTTTTCATTCATATATATATTTCAACAAGAAAAGACAATATCTTAAAATATTTTATATTTGTTAAATAATCTTTGCTTTAGTTGTTACTAGATTTATAAGAATTTAACATGCTAGTTATGAAGTTTACAAATTTAATGTAACAAACTTTTTATTCCTTGCCACATGATGGAAAATTTACCATGTGTAGCTTGTAACAATAAGCTTTTCGGTTTTATAATTTAGTGAAAAGCGAATCATAGCCACATCATAAGATCGTGAAACATCATGAAACCCATATAACGATATAACTTGTTTGCGTGTTCATCCAACTCATTATTACTTAGTTTGCAATCAAAATTTCCATATTCATTCTAAAAAAAGAGTATACATACATACCTTCGAGTTTCACAGTGAATGGTGCCATGGCAGTAATCGAAGATGGGATAGCTATGCAAATGACACAATTGTTTCACAAACCGAATGATTAATACTAGGGTAATCTTAAAGTAGTCCGACATAAATGAAAAAACCAACGTTTGTGGTATATATGAGGGTAAAGCTATAACATAAATGAAAAACAAGGACCTAAATTCCTAAAAGTGGAGTAAATGAATGAAACAACACACATGGTCACATGGGTTAATCCTAAATAATCGATCAAGTTTATGTTGTAACAAGGACAAACGAGTAGGTAATCAGTTCATATGTTTTGTGCATTGTACCATACTTGACGTTAAACAGATGATAACATGCATTAAAAGTTGAATGTCAATGATTAAGAAAAAAAACTACATTAATTGCTAATCAAACCAACCTAATTAGTCAAAATATTATTAGTTTTGGTTAACAGTCACTTAACCCAACCAACGTATAAAAAATCGTCTATCGTGTAATTTGGAAGCATCTTATCAATATAATTTTTTTAAAACGAGTGTTAAATGTATATCAGTTGGGTGTCTATGAGTTTGTTCTGGTTAATTATATAAAATCTAAATCGAAATAAACTGAATACATGCATTTGTTAAGAGAATTTGAATCTATATTTTGGGCTGGGCTATTTCAGCCCAACAAGTAATACATATGACTATATGAGGCTGTTTGTCATGACTCGTTAAACTGAACATATTTCATAGTTTATAGTATTTTTATAAGATTTATAAGATTATGATGGGATATATTTAATAGATTTTATCGTTAACAATCAATGATTTAAATTGGGAATGTTTGTCGTTGTTTTCAAAAGTACCTATATGATAAAGTTCATAGTGATAAATGATAATATACAAAAAATATATATATATATTAAGGTACAGACAGAAAGAATTAAGTTAAGGGTGTTTCGGTCATTCTTGTTATGTAACAATCCAACTAAACAACATTTACATGTTTAGCCACCCACTCATAAATAACATATGTTTTATGAGAAAATCCTCAAAATATTCATTGGGTGTAAATGAGCCGATCTACTCGTAAACCACTTGAGAGCTTGAATCGATAAAAAAACTCGAAACAAGTTGAGCTCTTTCGATGTCGAGATGAGCCCGAGCCTTAAATAAAGCCCGTTTAGTTATCGAGCTTGAGAAGTATAGGAAGCTCGTTTAGGCTCGTTGAGCCTTGTATATTTCTAAGTTTGACGTTTTTTGGACTTATATGTATCAATTTCACACCACGCGGCCGAGCTCGAGCCGTGCTTTGGCTCGTTTAAGGTACCATGCAAGCTTCAGCCGAGCTTAGTCTCATTTAAGGTTTTTCTAACTATATAAATAAATAAGTAAAACATATATAAATAAATAAATTATTTTAATAATAAACAACATAAAAGAGCCAAGCTTGAGCTTAGAAAAATAGTTTACAAGCCAGTGGCGGACTTACCGTATATCCAAGGGTAACCTGGGTTACCCCTCAACTTTTGTTGCGTAGTGCAAAATTTATTTACTTTTTACCGTTTTCTGTATCATGATACGAATAAGAGAAAATTAGGTTACCTTTGAACAAACATTGCATAAAGAGTGAAAGTGAGAACGCTTCATCGGAATTTTTTTCCGGCTATATGTATAGTTGCAGGTAGAAAGAAGATAGAAAGGTAGAATATGATGAGTTTGGTTTTGTACTTTTCTTGAGTTTTTTAAGTTTCCCAAGTTAAAGATGAAATGTAATAAGCACTATAACTTTTTTCCTTTCATGTCCAGTTTGTGTTTTTTATTGAATTAAGAATATAAAATATTTTTAATTGATAGTAGAGAAATTTGGATTTCTATTATGTATTTATACACTTGTTATTTTTAAGTTAAACCTTACTTACTTTAATACTTTTACTTTATTGTTTTATTGATATTATATTCTTTTTTTTTGTTGCATTTATACTATATTCTTAATTCAGTAAAAAAAAATTCACAGTGTAACGAACATAAATAAAGATATAGATATATTATACTACTTTTGTTAAAAATGTTGTTTTAGCCATAATTGACACATTGTTTTGTTATTCTTTTATAACTTTAAATTATAGTGGCATCTATATTTTGTTATATATTGTTACGACGTACATATTTTTATATACGTTTCAATATAAGTTTTTTTTAAAACAATCTGGTCTATGTTTCAACGTAAATTTTATTTAAAACGAGTTGGGTCAAATATCATATTATAAACAACCAGAGTCATCAGCGTTAAACCCATTTAAAAATTCAGAAAATAAAAAAATAAGGGCCCGTTGTTTCACTCGTACAGGCCTTGGGAGTTTTTAAATTGGCCTTGTATGAATGCGCGATAAAAACAAAAAAAGATAGGTTACCCCTGAAATTTTTTTCTAGATCCGCCACTGTTACAAGCCAAGCTCGAGCTTTCGAAAAGGAGCTCGACTCGAAACAAGTCGAGCCAGAGCCTAGTCGGGCTCGTCAATTTTCCTTTGTCCGTTAATGTGTAGCACCTATACCTATGTGTTATTGATGTGATGCTTTAACTATAGGCCTCTAGTTAGCCCACAACACATAGTTTTATAATTACGGTTACTTTTTTCTTTTTATTGTTGTTATGTGGAATAAAATATTGAAAATACGAGGTCTAAGGTTTATGATCAACATGTGGAGGTGTAAATGTCGATATTATTTGGAAGAGTAAAGTGGGCCCGAGTCGGGAATGACGTGTGGTAAGCAATGAGTAAACGTAAACGTGACACCCACGAGTGACCACAATACTAGGGTCATATTGGGCCAAACCTTTGCTTGCTTCCCAACAAGTGTCATTCATCTTATCCATATTTCTTACTTGTAAACAACCAATATCATTTTTTATATTTCTCTTAGATTAAGGTGTAATTGAAGTTTTGATTACCCATGAGGAGATAAATTAGATAAGCAAACTAACTAGATTTTGTTGAACTAATTTTATGATTTAAACTAGCCGTTTGGTTTTGGTTATAAATATTTGTTTTACCAAGCCGATTTATATATAGAGAGGGGTTCTTGGTAAAACCCTTAGAAAACGAGAAAACTTATCTTGACCCTTGATCTTTATTAATCAATAGTAGATTAACCTACAATAGTACTTTAAAAAGATCACCTAATTGTTTTGTAGATTTAATGGACTGAATTCCATCTAGTTCGATTAGTAACTTGTAAGAAAACGATTGCATTTAACCCACCACGTATTTAGTTTCTAATTCTACTCATAAACAACATTTACACTCTAATTCTAATTCTAAACCCTCAAACTCATAAAGAGCGACACGTTTCTGTTTCCCCACAACTTGATGCAACTAGGACACAAGTCATTTGCTATTAGCAAACAACCAGTAGATGTGCAACACATGGCATCAACATGTTAGCGTCTTGCTCTTAGACACAACGTATGCCAGGTGTTAACATTAGTGGTATTCAAAAAATTTGAATCCGCATTAGAATTATCTGAAAATTCGAATAATTATCGGATAATGATTTTGACAATTTTTTGATTAATCAAATATCCGAACTATACGAAATATTTTTTAATTATTAAATAATAATATTATTAGTATATTTCGGATAATTTTTGGATACTTCGGATAATTTTTTTTTGGATATTTCGGATATCCGTAATATTTTTAAAAGTAGTTCTTTAATTTTTTATAATTATTATTTTTTCCAAGTTTTTGGATATCCGATTCACTATCTGACAGATATCCGAACTTCTGTATCCAAAATTGAATTCAGGTATTGAAATCCACTATCCAAAAATTCCGAATATTCGAATTTCGAATATCTAAATGATATCTGACTTTGAACCCCCTTAACTAACATGCCCAAATGACGCCTCCTAGTTAGACCACAATGAACAACCTTTTAAGGTTATTCAAAGAGTTAATTAATATAACAAGTTTATATTTAAATAGTCCGAAAACAAAGCAAAAAATAACTAAAAATATAAAGAAGGAAAAGTTAGTTGGAGATGTGCGATAAAAACCAAGGAGAAAGCAACGAAAAAGATGAAATAAGAAAAGTCAAAACAATCATCCGACGCATGCACGTCGCTAACAAGAAAACAACAAAATATTATTATTAAGTGGTGGAATACGAAAACAAAGCTGCCTCAACAATAACAATGGATCAAAGAATTCTTCAACAAGTTCTTTCTTTTTTACACCAACAAACCAACATATTATTCATCCTCATCTTCTTCAACCACTCCTTTTATTCCTCTTTCATTCCAAAGGTATTATTATTAATATTTTCTACCCTTTTATTAATGCTTCATAAATAAGGTTTTGTTCATATAGAAATAATATTTTTATGAGTTGTTATTGATATTGTGTAATATTGTGGTGTGATTTGGAAACAGTATCATGTTTGGTGGTGTTACAAATGGCCATCGGGGTATCCGGCCTTCCCGGAGGAGCACCGGGCGCAATATGATGTGACTGCATTGCCTCAGCTTCAGTTATTTGGTAAATGTAAGTTCTATATTATCATTGTCAAGATTATCGTTCGTTAAGGTTTTATTGACAAACAAACGGTTCACGAACAGCTAAACGAATGAAATTACTTTGTTGTTTGTGTTTGTTCATTAAGGAAATGAATTTGTTTGTGAACGGTTCAGAAACACAAAGAAAGGAATGAATACAAACAATGTTTTATTTGATTTTGCTGGCTACCAACTTTTGTTGGTGTTTTTTTTAACATTAATATTCATATGTTAAGTTTAAATATAAATTAATCACACAATACTTGTATATATTTTTGTTTTATGGTTATTAAATTTGCTTCAATCTATATGATAACATTAGAAAAATCATTAAAAAGTATTAAAAACCTTTAATGAACAAACATAAACATTAATAAACATAACGGACGTAAACGAACATATTATCAAGCGTTCACGAACATAATTGAACGAGCATGGCCTATGTTTCGTGTCCGTTCATTTAGTTAATCGAACAAAATTTTTTGTTCATGTTCGTTCATATATTAAATAATGAATTTCCCGTCGAACGTTCAGTTTGTTTACATCCCCGCTTATTTGTGTTAACTCAACTCGACTTTGTTTGATGCAGTTCCAGGTGGTTGTACAATTGACAACATAAACTTTGTGGGAAACGATCCTGCAATGGCTACTAATCGACCCGTCAAGAGGGCTCGTGAGCCAGGACCCATGAACACACAACAAAAGCTTCACATATCCTTAAACAACTTTTATCAAGATGAGGTTACAAGAAACAACATGAATCTGAATCATGTATCTACCGGTTTAAAACTATCTTATGAAGAAGACGAACGCAACTCATCCGTCACATCTGTTAATGAAAACTTAAAAGCTTTGTATCCCATCAAACTTGAAATGGACCGCCAAAGAGAAGTCATTGATCATTATGTTAAAGTTCAAGAAGAGAATTTGGTTAAGGGTATACGAGAATTGAATCAAAAGCATACGGCTTTGTTGTTAAACGCGTTGGAGAAAGAAGTAATGAAGAAGTTAAACGAGAAAGACGTTGAGATATTTAACATGAACCGACGAAACATGGAATTAAGTTTGAAAATAAAGCAAGTTGCAATGGAAGCTCAATCTTGGCATTACCGAGCAAAATACAACGAGTCGGTAGTGAACTCGCTCAAGAACAATCTTCAACAAGTTATTGCACAAATGCCCGTGCAACAGAAAGAAGGGTATGGAGATAGTGAGGTGGATGACGCTGCTTCTTATACAAACGCCATTCCAAATCAAACGGTTTCTAAAAGCTCGTTAAACTGCAAAGCCTGCAATGTTAAGGAAGTTTGTGTTTTGTTACTGCCTTGTAGGCACTTGTGTTTGTGTAAAGACTGTGACGTGTTGGTCGAAATGTGTCCTGTTTGTCAGACAATGAGAACCGAAAGTGTACATGTTTTCATGTCTTGAAATAAGCGGTCTTGATGTGTTTTGTTCGAGTGTTTTTCGAGTGATTATGCATAAAAAATGAAATCTTGGTTATTCGAAATGAAGTGTTATATGTTTTTTAAATTGTTTATGATGTTTTAGGATACTTTGAGCAATATTTCAAAACTTATATTTTAAGGAAAATGATTATTTATGTCACAAGGCTATGTTTTAAAGCAAATGTAACAGACTTGCTTTACCAATTTGACAAAAAAATCCTACCAAATGTGAATAGTTTTTAGCTAAAGTTTTAAGCAAAAAATATCCCTGAAGCAAAAATGAAGGTGGTCTAAATTTGGCATGAACTGCTCAATAAGATGTGGGGACAACTATCTTACCAGAAAGTTTTAGATTACCAGCTTTATGAGATATTAAAATAATAATACAATGCAGCATCTGATTACTATCAAATTCAGAATAGTAAGTCAGTAAATGATTAGTAATTTTACTTGAGAACAGTAAGTCAACAAATTAGTCAAAGTCGAAACGTTGTACCTTTGCAATATTAAGTTCAATATCTACAACAAGCAGGTTGGTTTGTATATGTAGTGCTTCAATATTATTGCAGTCGACAAATGCTTTCTTAATATGGCTAATGGCTTAGATAATTGCAGTCGACAGCGTCTAATTCCAACAATACATATATACAATTATCTAAGCCATATTAAGAAAGCATTTGTCGACTGCAATAATATTGACAAATGCTTTCTTAATATGGCTTAGATAATTGTATATATGTATTGTTGGAATTAGACGTTGTCAAGCTTTGGGAAAGAGTGATAGAGGTTAGACTTAGACGGGAAACTCAGGTTACGATGAACCAGTTTGGTTTCATGCCGAGGCGTTCCACCACAGAGGCAATACACATTATAAGAAAATTAATGGAAAAGTATAGGGAGAAGAAGCGCGACCTTCATATGGTGTTTATTGACCTGGAAAAGGTGTACGACAGTGTGCCACGCAAAGTTCTTTGGAAGTGCCTACAGGGTAGAAGGGTTCCAAGGAAATATATAGAGGTTATTATGGATATGTATACCAGGAGTGCAACAAGTATCCGTGCGCCAGTGGGGGATACCAATTTCTTCCCCGTGGAGGTAGGCCTTCACCAGGGGTTAGCGTTGAGTCCGTTTCTTTTTGCAGTAGTCCTGGATGAGTTATCAAAGTCAATTCAAGAGACACTCCCGTGGTGCATGTTGTTCGCAGACGATATTGTGTTACTTGCTGAGAGTAAACAAGAACTAAACCAGAGGCTAAAGGAGTGGCTAACAGCTTTAGAGACAAAAGGATTAAGGATTAATCGCTCTAAGACGGAGTACCTACACTGTGATTTTAGTGGGGTAAATGACAATGAGGACGTTCAGATCACCATTGAAGGGCAAGTGGTCACGCAGGTAACGATGTTCAAGTATCTAGGATCATTTGTCCAGAGCGATGGGGAATTAGACAGCAATGTGGCACATCGAGTTCAAGTAGGATGGTGTAGATGGAGAGCAGCCACAGGTATATTGTGCGACAAGAGATTCCCAACTAAACTAAAGGAAAAATTTATAGGGTTGCAGTTAGACCTGCAATGTTATATGGAACAGATTGTTGGGCCATCAAGAAGGTACAAGAGCGGAAAATGGAGGTAGCAGAGATGAGAATGTTACGTTGGATGTGTGAGCACACAAGGTTAGACCGAATTAGAAACAGGGTGTTTCGGGAGAGATTAGGAGTGGCTAACATATCCGACAAGATAAGAGAGTGGAGATTGAGATGGTTTGGACATGTGAAGAGAAGACAGTTGACGAACCCTGTTAGATCCGTAGAAAACATTACTATAGGGGGGGAGGATGGGTAGGGAGGACGGCCTAAATTGACTTGGGACGAGAGGATTAGACATGATTTGCTAGACCTAAACCTCTCAGAGGACATGATTGAGGATATGAATTCTTGGAGACTTAGAATTAAGGCTAAGGATTTTTAGGGAGAAATGAATACCTTAGAGGTTTTTTTTGTTTCTTTACCTGATTTTGGTCAAACACCATTATGTTTCTCTTCTCGTATAGTTCTAAATGGTTATCTATACATGTATTGGTAATTTTACTAAGTGTTATTATCAATTTTACTACTATTGTACGCTGATGCCACTTATTTTCTCACATACTATGTTACTTTGAGCTGAGGGTCTCACTGGAAGCCACCTCTCTATCCCATCGGATAGAGGTACGGTGTGTCTACATCCCACCCTCCCCAGACCCTACTTATAGCTTTGCTATGGGTGGGATTTCACTGGGTATGATTGATTTGATTTGAAGACGTTGTCAAGCTTGAAGTAAGTCTGGATCAGTTAATGCAACTATGCAGACTCGGTTCAATATTTGGTTTCACTTCAAACGAGCGATAAAATACATATTCTCCAATAATACCTCACAATAGCCAGTTATACACTTATACGGTCAGAGTAATTCATAGAAGGCTATTGGCAGTGTCTCGGGGGGGGGGGGGGGGTAAAGACAGAAAGCTAAAGTTTGACGGTACAGTTTAGACTTTAATGTGATTGCTTGTATTGGAACCTTTTTTCTAAAGCATTTTGGTAAAAAGTACCATTTAAAGATTGATGAAATCTGACAGATTCAATTCAAATAATACACCAGCCATGCTGCATGATGAAATGCTTCAACGTTAAGTTTTCGTTCAACTAATAACCGGACTTCCTGGTCCAACCGGAGTTTTTAACATAATCATGTTGTTCAACTCAATGCAGTCCAGACCGAATCAGTAAATAAACTTTGTTGGATGATCATATATAACAGTAAGTCTTTATATATAAGAAAATAAAGTGAAAAGACTTATAAACAAGTATATAAATAACAGTAAGTGTTCATATAGAAGAAAATACCACATCTGCAAAAGTAAATATTCTTAACTCTTCATGTTTAATACATTGCACTCTTGGAGTCTGGGGTGAACCAATTGCTTAACTTTTGAAACCTGAAAAGTTACAAAATAACTTATATACTTACACTTGTATCAATGGTTCATATTTATAAAATTATACAAAAATGCGAAAAACCATAAGGACCAATTATTCATTTATTTTTTCTAATTTAATCGTTTACCTACACATATGTAGGTAATATACCCCACAATGACTTACACATGTGTAGGTCTGATACAAAAGTGTTTTTTTGTTGAATTTTTTTTAATTTTGTTTTGCGTGTTTTCGCAAAACATGTGTTTTACCTATAACCCTTTGTTTATACAAGCTCTTTATGTTTTAGGCAAGATTTAAACCGTCAAACAGATGTCGGTATCGTAAACACCCCTTGTTTAGTACTTTTTTCACTTGATTTGATATCTTTATCTTTTTAGAAAAAGATTTCAAACATTTATGAAGAGGATTTTTAATTTTACTTTTCCTGGATAAACTATGGATGCTTTATCTTTTAACATCTTTTATCAACTAAAGTTCCTATGTTTAAACTAAATACTTTATAAGTTATCAAAATAATAGAATCTTAACTACTTAAATAAACTTAGGTTCCAACTTCAGTTATATTCCTTCTGCCCTTAAGTGAATAGTCAATTCATATATTCATTTTCACTCAAACAATATACAAGACAAAATATTTTAAAGTTAAATATCATGTATTGCAATTTGATTTATAAGGTGTGGTCCAAAAGGTGAACATGAGGTGGTCACTAAAAGATTTGGTTCACAAAAAAGAAGGCACACAAATATAAATAAAGATGGAGGTACAAGTTGAGTCAGTTGATAAAATGTAGTGGAATGAACCCTTTGAGTTCCACTAAGAGATGTACCCTCAATTATCATTATATGATTGAGCTAAAATTTGGTAGAGTTGTGTTATTATTCATTGTGTCATTCATAACAAGGGGTGAAAAGCAAAAGTTCATGTTTCAATTCACCCCAAGCCACTCAAGTGTCCCCTCAATGTTCCTATTCCAACTTCATTAATTAATGAAGCTAGATTTCATTTTTAGTAGGTTTTAAGTGATATGATAATTGATTGTGAAGGGTGTTTGGGTATAATAAATCAAGATTATATAAGCCTTTATTAGTTGTATTTAGTTCTTACTTGTAAGTTTACATGTGAATGAATTCAAGAAGGTCCAAATATTTAAATACAAACTGGCAAACCGCCTGATGTGGCCCCAAGTGTAGAAGATCGGGATATGATATTTCTGGAGGCTCAAGATCGCGCTTTCAGAGGTGTTGCACAAAAATGGGCATAACTTGCCGCTGTTTCAAACGTGCTACCAGTCAAAACGACCGTTGGAACGTGGGCCACGTTGTGGTAACCAACCATAGGTGGGTTATCCCGTTTCTTTTTCCGAAATAAGCCTTCTTGATACATTTTTGGGTCACTTTTATGTTTTTTTGTCTAGTTTTTGGGTTGTTGTTTGGCCTGTGATTGTTTTTGTTGGCCCAAACTCATTTTGGATGCTTTATTAATATGTTAAGTTACTTGTGACTGATCATTGATCAAATTTTAATAAAATATGAATTGTCTTTTTGAATTTTAGCCTTTTGGGGTCGAATTTGGAGGTTTGGGGAAGGATCATCACGGGTATTCACAGAATCAACGTGATTAGCCTTCATTCACTCTTTGTACGCTGCATCACCGCCTTTAACCCTCTTGAAGCCACCTACAATGCACAAGTTGCGTCTTATCTGATCCCATTTATTAGTAGGGTATTGAGTTTTCTAGTAAGAGGTTTTCATGTAAAAGAAAATTGCATACCAAAGTATTCATATAATGAACTTCAAAATTTATTGATATGTGTTCTGCCCAGCCTATGCATGCATACATACAAGGATACTTCAATACTTTGTATATCATAAAGATACTCTTTCCACAAAGTACTTACATTCCATGAGAAATACAATACCTATAATATCATGATTAAAACGTAAGCGCCATATAGCAAGATGATGAATCGTGACTCGTTTAATCAAGAACAAATGGGCGTGGGCTGGGAGTTTTCTTGATCTCTAGCCCGTTCCCGGATGATTTAGGGCTCATGTCAACTCGTAACTCATTCACACGTGGACTATACGCAGGCTTCATATCGTCTACTGTAGTTTGGGGCAAATCTTTAACTTTTACACTGCTTGTGTGGCGAACCTCACCTCGACTTCTTGTCATAATTTCATCAAGAACTTCCACACTATCGACTTGTGGGGTTCGGGTTCTTGAATGAGAATCATCCTCCTGCAAGAACACAAAACTCGTTTTAGTTTGAAAAAGTTTGACTTCATAGTTGACTTTTTTTCAACAAGTTGACTTACACCAAAGGTCATATTAAAGGGCTTAGCTGAGGCTTCTTCATATTCAGCTGCATCCAAATCTTGAAGATGTGCACCTTTAAAGAATTTTGGAAGTAAGTATTGCCTCGCTGGCACTAAAAGCATGATCATAAGCGGGAAAAGAACACCAGCGATTGGAATCCATGTTATTCCAAAGCACGCAAGCAAATAAACAGTTTGAAACAATGTGAATGCAGCAACCGTTTTGAAAGGTACGGTTTCCACAAATGTAGCATGATGTTCTTCCAAGACCCTAATCAAGATTTTCAAAATTATTACTAAAAATCAAAACTTTGACTTCAAATTTGTTATAAAAAAATAGTCAAACTTACTTGTATCTTCGGCTTGGAGCTGTGAAAAGTAATAATATTCTTTCCCAAAACTGATTTCCGGGCAAACTTTCAATCGCCATAAACGCAAAATACCCCCAAAAAACCGAAGTTGGAATCTTTTTTATAAATGGCATTGCAGCCAAACACCCACCAACCATTAACGCTTGTAGCACGTTACTAAGTCGTTGCTCTTTGACTTCAACATGTAAAAGATCATCAATATCCTTATCAATATCAAACACTGTTTCATCAACGGGTGCATTTATGTAACCGCTACTAGAAGCTTGTTGAACTGTTGACTCTTTTAGCTCTTTCAATCCCTATGAAAAATGGAAAGTAATAAACGACACGCAGATATTAATAAAAATTGGACTGAACTAGAGTAAAAGGTTATTTACCAGACTTGATGGAATTTGATAAACAAGCGGTGACTGCATTTCGTTGTATGCTTGTTGCATATTCTCGTATAGTTCACTCAAATTTGCAGTTTTATTTATACTTTTGCGCGCAGTGTCCACAAGCTTACGCCTTAGAAGCTGTTTCACAAGTAAAACAATATTAATACTCTAAAAAACTCGGTTTAATTTGAAAAATTAAGATCAACCTGATGTTTTAAAGTGGCTAAGCTCTTAGTGTGCATCGGAGATTGCGGAATAACACCATTGGCTGGAGGAATTCCAAGTAGTCCACATAGTAATGTCTTACAAAAGATAATATAAAATGCTTAACTTAGCAGCTTAATTATATGATTATATATTTATATTATTAAATCTATTAAAGCAGTGATCTTTATACCAGAAAGCCCAAAAGAAGAAGATCATAATGATATGATGAAGGTTTCTTTAAATTAAACTCTTTTTGTTGAGCGAGTTGAGATGCAACACTATGATCAAAATAGTAAAGCACTGCAATCATGGTTGCTGGAACGAAAGCTCCAACGATATACACCGGTGGCACATTTAACATTTCCTGCAGGTTAAGGTCTTATATTCAAATATGAGTTAAACTAAAACAACTGTATGCGTAGAAGTAGTAGTTATAACTTATAATTTACCGTTGCAACGGTCCAATTTGTATATGCACCAGGGGACCATGGATTCGGACTAAATAACCGCCTTGGTATCCCTTTTGGGACACCATTTTCTGGCATGTATGAAATACCGGTCCAAACAACTACCATAACTGGAACACCATAATCCGCTATGAATCCACGTAACCATCCTTAAAAGATTAACGAAAAGTTAGAAAAACGAAAAAATCCCAACTTGTTGAGCGTTTCATACTCAAAACCTTATACACTAACCGGCTCCATAACGCCAAGACCGTGCTTTACGGCTCTTTAAAGCAGTTAAAAGAAGTCCAAATGACAAAACGAGTGCAAACATTCCGTTCCCAAACCGCCAAGAAGGTTGAAACGCAAGCTGGTTCAAATCCTCAAATTTTGGGATACCAAATTCCTCCACAACTCCCTACGAAAAACGATAATTATATGTCAATACTAATAACATATTAGTGAGTGATCATGTAATGTTAATAAAACTCACTTTAATAGCCTGTTGCATGAAGAGCATTGCTATAAGAAGACCAATCAATTCACCAGCCACCCGTGTAAACCGATTGATAATCGAGCAGGCACCCAAAACCGATAGCAAAACCAGCAAAAGTGCAGTCCACATACAAACCCTGTTCTCAATGAAATATTGATATTACACAACTTATTTATAATTTTTTTTTATTTTTTTAAGCCAAATGAATAACTAGAAGCTTAGACAGTACCATCCACACCAAGCTAGAAAAAGGGGTTTCCCTAAATCCTTCTGGTCTTTCGCAAAGTTGAACATAAACGTGTACATTAACACGGTTGGCTCAGCGACACCTAGTATCAGTAATGGCTGTCCTCCAACTATGGAATGGATAATGCCACAAAGCGCTGTTGATGCTAGCGTTTGAACTGCGGTTAAACTCCCCTCTGTTTAAAAAAATCATAAAGATTCATGTTAGTAAAAACCAAAAAAAAAAATCATTTGGCAACTGAAAATATTCAAACCAGTATCTCTTTGTAGTTGTTCTCCAAACGATATAACCGGAATTGCTGAAGCAAAGAATATATATGTTGTTGGAGCCAGAATCCTGATTAAGAACTAGTTATGCACAAGAAACTGTTTAATAAAAATGCAAGCTTTAGAGAATTAATTTATACCTAATACCGGCATGGATGCCACTTGTCCAGTCTTGCTTGTAGCACAATAATCTTCCTTTAAGATCTTTCTTGATTCCACGAAACGGAACAAATGTTTCTTCCATCTTGCTAACTATGCTTCCTTTTTTTTTCCAAAAATATAACTTTGAAACAAATAAAGCACATACAACACAAGCTCTAGAGGCTAATGCTATAACAACTTAAATATGTATACACACCATGTGTTTAGGAATGGGCAGAAACGCGGTTGAATTATTAAATTTGTTGTGTAAAGAGTTAAGGACCCTTGATGCTAAAATCTATATACACTTGCTAGATGATTACATCTAAGGGGGTTATTAAAGAATGAATATTAGTGATGAATGTGAAGTGTTAACGAAACAATGCAATATTAACCAACGTAGCAATTACATGCTTGTAACAGTTTAAAATAATATGTATATGATATTAAGGAGAACCCATGGTAGAGAAAGGTTTAGCTAGATAGGTTTTGGGTGGTAGCTAAAGAGAATAATAGATGGAACAAATTACTTGGTGTATATATGTTGTTACATTATTATTGTTATATGAAGAAGAAATTAATTAGAAGCAGCAGAATATATGTGGAAAGGGTAAGTTGAAGAGGAAATAAGTATGAAAGGTTGAGAATCACATGAATTTGGAATGTAGAGTGAACAACAACATTAATGGATGGAGAGTGATTTGAGGAAGAAGAAGTAGAAGAAGGTGAAGGAGTTTTTGGCGTGAACTAGGAAATAGTGTGTGGTGAGTAAGCATATATATATATATATATGATGGATCATGCGAGAAGTAATATTACAGCGAGAAGTGCGAAAAGTGGATCTCAACCATTGATTATCTTCTAGTTGTTCAAAGCATTAATTCCCCTAATTACTCCTAAATTATTCTTCATATTAAATCTTGTAGAAAGTTACAAATTTTAGAAAATATAAATTGATTTTTACATAAAAAATCCTCTAGAATAATTTTAATGAAATATAATCAGGAGAAATTTTTTTACATTCATGGTTTCATAAGATTTATTTGAATTTTCTTTTACGTACCTACATATGAAAATAAATGTATATGTAGGTGAATTGTAATTAACTGATCTCGTACACAAGTAACACAATAATCTACGTATAGCTCATGTTTAATTATACAAATTGTTAGTTATTTTTATTTTTTTCAAAATGAAACTCGTATTACAAACACAACTTATTTTCATCTACACAAATTTTGTTTCTTTTGTTTTCACCAACACATAACTAATAGTCACCTACACATAACCGTATTCACCTACACAGATTGCTAATTCATTTTATTTTCACCTACATATAAATAATATTCACCTACACATAACTCGTATTGCCTACACATTAAAGATAGATTATAGAATAATGAAAATAAAAATAAAAAACATGATGTGTTCATACGTTGCGAATATTTTACAAGTTTCGGTTAATACCATTAATTTTATGTGATATCATGAACAAGTTTTGTTTGTGTAGGTTAATTTTCTGATCTGCGTAGGTAAATAAAAATAGGTAGAGTATAACATGAAGTAATTAAATTTGTATATATAGGTTAACATTGTGATTTGTGTAGGTTACCATGATCTAGTTATGTGCATGTATATTAATATTGTGATATGTGTAGGTGATAATATGAACTAGTTTTTTGATGTGTATGTTAATATTATGATTTGTTTATGATGGTTAATGTAATTTTTTATAGTATGAGTATGGTGGTTTTGTTTTATGTATTTTTTGAAGATTAAATCAAATTAAGAAATAAAAATAAATGTATAGTCATTTGTAACTTAACATTTGTTAGTATTAATTACCAAAGAAAACTCATTAAACTTTTTACTAATATACTTCTACAATTAAATAATCTAAAAGTAAATATAAAAATTTTGATTGGTTAATATTTCTTCTCGCACTTCACAACATAAGAACACTTCTGAAATGAACCAAATCCTATATATATATATAACACATCTTACTAGCTGCTAAATAAACTACACAAAACAGGTATATACATGAAGTGAAAGGGACATGAAAATACATGATGAAAAAGTATTTTGAATATTGTTTTTAAAATTAGATTCTTTATTACATGTTGATATTTTTAAATATAAAAATTTTCACAAACTGTTGAGCAATAGTATATATTTAAACTCATAATATCTAAAACTATCTTATATAGAAACATTTTATGTGGGTTGAAATATACAAATGTTTTCTCTAATTTTTTTTATTAAATTTGTAAAAAAACATTGCAAAGTTCGTAAATTTAAAGGTGATACTTAAATATATATGAAAAAGAAAGCTGCAACGTAGGGGAAAGAGACATTCATGTGTACTACTCATGAATCGGCCAGTCATGTACTGTCACTTCATTTCTACAATCAAGTACACACAAACCATAAAATCAATGTAACACCTACCCACAAGTACCTTATAGTTTTTTGTTTTTTTATTTAAAATAAATTAAACAATTAAAAGTAATCAAAATTAAAAATATTACATAACTAACAATCTAGAAAAATAAAATACGACAATTTAAACTCAAAAAATAAAGTACGAAAATTTAAACTAAATGTTTTTTCACGATCATGTCGAACAATTTTTTAGGAATGCTTGATGATGTTGTCGTGTCTTCCTCTTCGACTTGCTCAACGATATATTTGAAAAAAAATGTATAGTAGTATCGTTTGAGAAATTAGTCGTTGAGGGTTCAAGTGAAAAAAATAATGGAAGATTTGATTGAATAAAAATGGTGAAGGGTTGATGGTATTTATTATGTTATAATAATCTATAAGAAATCAAGAGAAAACTATGATTTGCCTCCTTGTGTAATTTCGTTGGGCACACCATTAATCTCTGAAAACTAAATTGCGCATGTTGTACCCTTATCTTTATCTGACGGGCTCAGTTTGACCCTTTACGACAGTTGACCGTCGTTGACTGACGGATGACAAGAGCATTTTGGTAATCCTCTATTAACAATAAGAATACTAATAAATAATAATAATAATAATAATAACAGATCTGATGATCTTCATCATCATCAACCTCAAAACACTTCTGGAAAACATATATGATGTTCTTCATCATCATCAACCTCAAATCCTCAAATCCACCATCAAGTAATCCCTCTGAATCTTATCATCTTCATAACAAGTAATCCAAAAACCTTATATCTTTCAAGCATTCATCTTTTTCATTTTAAACTAAACCCTAGATTTCATCACTCAAACCCTCAAATATCTCAAATCCCACCACCAATCACTTCAATAATTCAACCACCGTACCCATAATTCATTCCGATCAAAACCCCTAACCTCCGGCACCACGCCGCCGCCACGTCAGCCACCGCCGCCATGGATTCCGGTCATCTCGTTCTTCCAGCATAAAAGGGATAAAGTATTAGCCGGGGTCGGAAAAAGATTATTGGCCGATGCTTGTCGTTTGGATCGTTATTCTGATCATGAGCTTGTTGAATCAGCGATGCTTATCGTTTGGATCGTTATTCCGACCATGGGAAAGACGGAAGGTAACATATTATTGGGTTCTTTAGTGATGGGCAGTGACTGGTTGTGCTCGAAGCTTGAAGTATTATTGGGATGACGATAATAAATCTTTGATAGGTGTTAATAAATCTGGAGATGATGATGAACTTGAGATGATGATGATGATGATGATGATGATGATGATGATATGGTGATGATGATGAAGCCTTTAATGAAGTGGTGAAGTGGTAATATATATTTCATATTATACAACTATACCAAACATCAGATTAGCTCACATGATAGGTTTTGTGTGTTGTTAAACTGAAGGTCGGGGGTTTGAACCCCAGCATCTACACGATTCTGCAATATAATTCTTATAATTAAGTATAGGTTTAGGGGTAAAATGGTAATTTCAAATTTTTTTTTTGACAAGTCAATGACGGTCAACTGACGGAAATGATCAAACTGAGCCCGCCGGAGAAAGATAAGGGTACAACATGCGCAATTTAGTTTTCAGGGATTAATAGAGCGCCCGATGAAATTACACAATGAGACAAATCATAGTTTTCTCATAAATCAATTATTAGTTCATTTAATTCTACAACTACATAAAAGGAATCAATTTATTTTATGCAGCAAACATTTTCCATAAATTAAAACCATGCACCTTACTCACATAGAGTGACGACGATATTACCACGTGGTTTAGAAGTCGTATACCCTACCCATATAAATATCTCCTCCTCTCTTATGACAATTATTAGTGACAACTACCCTCAAAGTGTAAAGTAGTATGTCTAAAAAGGGCATGCACATGTCATTTTCAAATATTATAAAGTGCTACTAAAGATTTTATACCTAACTTATTTTGGCCACCGGATTATTAACACATACTAGTCTATATATTTATTATCTTGCAAGATTGATCAAATCTGATATCTTAATCTTGTTCCATAACATAGTTACACATGAATATAAAAGAGATGATAAAGTATAAAAAACATAATCTACGAGGATCTTCAGCCAATAATTCCTCTTATACGTTGATACACTATCTTTAGTTAATCATACGTGTTCGTTCAAATTTGCATGCTCATCTTAATAATAAGGTGACTAAGTGTTGCTATACACTTGCATATTAAAATGATTAAATATTGTTCAGTGGGGTATAACAAATTACGAGCCAAACAAAAGGTAGAGGTGGTGGTATAAATCTTCTTGCCCCTTGAATGAGAGAGTTGCATTACCTAACCAAGTGTTATGTTACAACCTCAAAGTGCATTGATAGAGATGTTTGCTGATATATTGATATGTGAAAAAATTAAAGATTGATGGATGAAAAAACAAATCCTAAGATTCTATATTTTGGTCATGGTTTTAGTAGTTATGATAGATTATCTTATATATTTAGCCTAAAAACCATCCTTATCATCTACTTAAAATGGTTCTACCACATGATGATCCTACTTTCGTGCATGCATAAGTGTCCATTAATAAAAAACTTAAATTAATGTTTACTTAATTTAGGATGGCAAATCACTTCTCTTCTAGTGAATTAGTGTTCTCCTTGTTTACTTTATAGGTTTTGTTATGTATTCTATGTTATAATGTTTATAGTTTAGTTTGATCCTTGTATTACCGTTTTGTAAAGATTTCATATAATTAACAATCATGTTTTCATAACAATAGTGTTCATCATTTCTATATAGTTTGAGAAATTGTTCAATGCGATGGTTTACATGAAGCTCATAAAAACTATACTCATACTAATGGGGTGAAAAGATTTCTGTATTATGTTATTCGGGTAAAGGAGAACGAGCGGAAAAATAAATGTGAGGTTTAACCATATATAAAGCGTGTAAGCGACACGTGTTCTAAAACTTACGGTTTTATTAGGTAGAGGTCTAGAGGATGATAATTGTTTTCTTTAGAACTAACTAGAAATTAAAGGCTTAAACGTAAACAAGAACATATAAAAAGTATAATTCTATTTCATTAAAAGTTTATATTTTTTATCTTTTACTTGTATATAAAGCACTCTCACTTACAATCTTGATATGAGAGTTGGCATTCTTGTCTTCCAATAAAGAAGTACAATAAGACTCAATATTCAATCTTATCTTTAGATGTATTATCTGTTTATTAATTAAATCACAATATCATCAAGTAGCTAGAAAATATAAATAAATAAATTACACACATCTAAATAATACAGTATATGATTTCAATCTCATTAAATCCTTTTAACGGCAAACACACAATGTGTAAATGTGTAATCATACTTCTAAATTTAGATCGTTGTCTACTTTAGAGTACTTAGAACACTTAAATTCATGGACATAGACAACATTTTACACACTTTGATACCGCTAATCCAATGCATTTTGTTATTAGTCATTTATCTTAGCATGCAATGTTCATGCTATTTAATATAAGCCGAACAAAATTTTCCATATTTATGCAAACTAGCAAAAAATAGTATCAAGTTGTGTTGGTCTAAAAATCTGAAAACGGACTTGATAGAGTCATAGACTCATAGTGTTCAATTAAATTCTATGTTGCCACACTATTTTAGCTTGTAAATTTCAGCATCTAATATCGCTATTTAAAAACATTCGGTAACGTTGATATATTGTGATCTAATTTACTGGATATGAAATTAACTTTTAATGAATCAGATACAATTTGTGAAACTCGAAATAAAACCGATCGAAAACCAGCATGTTCAATATTGCATCAAGTAGCTTGTCATGGTTGCACACTTGACGAAAAAGGTTATCCATTTAAGCAACAATTATTATTGATTTGAATTTATTAATTAGTGATCACTGATCAGCATGCTTGTAAACTTTTAAATCCCCTTTTTTGGGTTTATTATAATAGTACTCTATACTTTTATAGATTTATATATTGTACAGTAGTACTTAGAGCCGAGGGTCTCTCTGGAAGCCACCTCTTTATTCCTTTGGATAGAGGTACGGTGTGCCTACATCCACCCTCCCCAGACCCTACTTATAGCTTTGCTGTCGATGGGATTTTACTGGGCATGATTGATTGATTGATATATATTGTACACGTACAATTAAAATGTTATCAAATGTAATACTTTAGTAGACATCAGATGTCATACCAGAAATTAAGAAATAGTGAAACATTTGTCGCATTTTGACATATTTTCTACAACACTAAAAATATCATTAGGTTTCAAAATACCTAATTTATTCTTATCCTCCATATAGTCCACAAATTTTGTCTATTATTATTATTATTAAATATTATTTGGTTTTCTACGAGTTCCGTCACAACTCAACTCAACTCATTTACATTCATAGAAAAGAAAAACAAATCAAAGTGTTAAAACTCTTTTAAAATTTGTTACTTTTTTAAGGCGATTTAGATAATTAACGTGTTACTCTTGATTATATAACTAGTTTTTATTTTTTATCTCCCATATTACGGGGGTTGTTTTATATTATTTGTTTCTAATATTTATTTATTTTTAAATTTTTTTTTTGTTGTATGAAAGCTAATAATATACTTATGGCTTGATAATAAATTATTTCACAAATAAATGAGATGTTATAACTTGTTTTAAAATCTACATGAGTTTATTAAGACCCAAGACCCATTTAATTTTTTTACTATAAAATTGGTTTTTTAATTATAAATAATATATATCTTTTTTTAAATAAATCATATATAATTTTTAATATATCCCTACTTTATAGGAATTTTATATTAAATATTTGGTGATATTAGTTTTTTATTTAATGAGATGTTATAACCCGCTTAATAAATATATAGGTTTGATGTGACCTATACCCGTGAATTCGGGTCAAATGCATGAGAAACCTCCATTTAAAAATCAAGCAAATCCGATAACTTCAAAAAAATGGGAAGCGATCACATCACGACACGTAGGATGTTTATGGTTTCGTTTATATATATTATAGATTAAATTAAAGATAAAATTGTAAGATATGTAATACATATTATTATATGTAATAAAGCATTATAAGTACAATAAGATAATTATGGTCAAATTGAAAATGAATAATATATTTTATGCGTGATAATTGGCACAAACCTTTAACGGCATATATAACGCCCATTTATTGGCTTGCTTTTAGTGGGGTAAAATTCGTTGTATCTTATCTATTGGTCAAGATATGAACCGATAACTTATATCTATATATTATTTAGTTAGGCATGCATCTTTAAAAAGGCCAAAAGGTTATAAAATATATATTTTAAGGGTGATTTTTTGTTATTTGTGAGTTTATAAGGGGCTGTTTGGGATTCCTTATTTTAACTCCTTATCTCTACTATATATAATGGAGGAGGTAAGGACCTCCTAATTTTTAAGAGATATAAGATTTGTTGCTAATTGTACAACACACAATGCATAAGATTATGAAGTTTTAGGGATAATATGGTCTTTTGAAACTTTATGAACGGTTAACAACTTAACATTATTTCATTCAAATATAGTTACAAATGTGGTCCTTTTACTTCAATCAAATTATGTTAATTTTGTAGTATAGTTACATATAAACCCCCTTATCTTTACCCATTTATTTGACAAGTTTATATATAATTTTTATTTCTTCTATATCTTCTAATATATTATATTTAGAAAAAAAAACCGAATTTACCGTTGTGACGCGCTTATTTTTGTCAACGTTTTGGTATAAAAAAATTTCAACAACTATGTGTAGTCTATAATGTACAAGTTAATAGAGCATTAATGTACAAGCAAATGTTACACATACAACCCATGTTCTCTTTTTACCATACCTCAAATATAAAATTACAAAACAAGTCCTTCCAATTATACCACCATTCAAACTACAAGATTTAGCGCCTTAACTTGATAATTATACGTCATTAATCCTTATAACAAATAAATCACATAATAAATATGAATTGGTTTTGTTTATTTTTCATTTTTAGCATGGCATTTAATGCAATTATTATAATATGTTTAAATATAAGTTTGAAACAAATTATTGACTTTATTATTGCATTATCAAAATTATCAACATAAAATCTTTATTTTTCGTAATTGCGTACATCCTTTGAAACTATAATATGTTTTAACATCAAGTGAAACTTATTTTCATTAGATTATATAAAGAAATATTAGCATTAATCTTATATAAGTTTGTTACTATTGTAAACATGTTAAACTTCTATCAAGGAACTGCACTGAACTCGAACATGGCTCAAGGGTGACATCCGTCAAATTCGGGTCTCAAGTCGTTTTCGTTTTGTAAACTTTTATTACGGGAACCCAACTCAACATTTTTAGAACTTTATTTATTTATTATACAATATTATATTATATATTTCGATCACCAATAAATCGATGTTTTATCATATTATAGTGTCGTTAAAGAACATAAGGGATTCAAACTAATTTTTTTTCGTAAAGTCGTTATAGGCTTTGGAAATCTTTAAATCTCATATAAACGTTGTTTGCAACTTAAGAGACCTTTTATGTAAATATGTACCATATACATATAACTAAAAACCCTAAACCTAACATTTAAATCACAAACAAACCACACCAGCCGCCACCCTCCCTTCCTGCCATTTTCCGGCGACCGGAATTGGTATCCGGCGACCTCCGGCCACCTTACTCCCACCTTTCTTCCTCCGGCGAGCACCACCTCCGAACACCACCCACCACCTCCACCGCAGCCATCACTCCAGCCGCACCACCACCTCCTCCCTTTTACCCTCCACGATTTTCCGGCAGCCCCCTTTTCCCCTCTATCACGTTTTTTCCGGCGACCTTCGGCCGCCGTGGCCTCACCGGAAAACCGGCCCCCGTCGCTCGCCCTCTCCGGCCACCGGTGTAGCTGCTTTTCTCCGCTCGTCTCTCTCCCTCTCGTCTCTCTCTCTGTGCCGTTCTCTCTCTTTGTTTCTCTCCCTCTCCGGCGAGCTCTCTCTCTATTTGTGTTCTCTTTCTCTCTCGGTTTTTTTTTTTCTCTCTCTCTCTCTCTGTTTCTTTCTCTGTCTCTCCCTTGTCGTTGCCCTCGTCTCCGGCGGGCTTAGCTCGGGTTCATTCCCGGCATCGAGCCACGACTCGTGAACACGAAAAAAGGTATATAATTTTGGGTGTTGGTGTTATTAAATTTCATATATCGAATTTTAGATCTAAATTGCTCGTAATCGGTTTTACTTATCGGTTATAATCTTTAAAACGAGTTGGTTTGATTTGGGTAAAAGACGAACACCTGGGAAATGGTTATGTTATTTTTTTATGGGTCTATATTAACAATTGTTTACCTTGGTTTCGGTTGAGTTGTACGTTAGTGATTTAAACTAGAGGTCTCGGGTTCGGGTCTCGTCCTAGCCGGTTTTGGTAGTATATTTTCATACTATAAAATTATTGTTACTATTATTAATAATATCGCTACGTAAAGATTATTATTGGTATTATTACATATAACTTACTATTATATTTATTTATCATCATTATTATTATTATAAATATTTAAGTTATTATTATTAATAAAGACCATATTACTATTATTTATCAAGATCATATTTCTATCATTTATTTATTAGCAATAATATTATTATATTTATTTGTGAACTCGTTTAGAACTCGAACCGACACCGAGGGTGGTATTATTATTTACTATCAATATTATTTATTATTATTATCATTTTTATCAACAACGCTTAATTTAGTACTTGGATTTTTATTCTTTAACTGTTATTATTAATATCATACAATATTAGTATTATTAATAATAATTATTGTTATTATTATTATCATCGTTATCTTATACATCTATATATATATATATAACATTTTTTTTAGATTTATTATTATCATTACTATCATTATCATTAATAATATTATTATAAGCTATATTATAAATTCATGTTATGAAAACCGAACTTTTGATTTAAAACCCGTTTTGTTTCTATTTAATATTGGTTTAGTTATTTAAAAGCCCAAATAAAATAATATTATTTTATTTTAAATTACCAATTAAGTATGAGTCCCTAACCATTAACAAATTAACCGATAATCCGATTTACAACCGAACCTTCTCGTCCAATGTTTCCAATATAGTTTCATTATGGTTTCAAGTTCATTAATATATATTACATTATTTATTTTAGCCAAGGTCTTTATCGTTTCAAGTCGGATCTGTTCGTTTACCGTTCGAGCTTCATTTATTTGTCTATTTATTTCTCGGTTCATCAATCGAGGTGAGTATTTTCATACCCCTTTTTCCATCTTTCGTTTTGGGGTGACATTTCATACTTATCAAACTAAATGCTTTAATTACTTGCATCTTAAACCCACAAACGTGATTGTATACCTTACTTGAATAATTGCTCGATTTGGTGTTGTATGCTTATTTGACTATGTGTTTACAGCTTTTGGATGGTGAAACTATAAATCCTACACCATTTGGCAATGGCAAGGTGTCGTTAACGTATGCTATTAACGATAACTATAAATCCTAGACTACTCGGCATCCCCTTGTAGCTAGGTAGTGCTAATGTAAGCTTATTAGCAACTGTCATAAAATCCTAGACTAATTGCCAATAGCTAGGTGTCGCTAACTTGTTTAGCGATAACTATTTATTCCAATTTATAGCTCTTATTTATTGTTTTGTATACAAGTTTTGTGGATTTTCATACTATACACTTATATGCTCAAACTTATGAATTGCTCACCAACCTTTGTGTTGACAAACTTTATTTTATGAAATGTTACAGGTTTGACTTTTGTTGACTCGAGTGCTTGACGGAAAACGTTACCAAGACCTTTAGGATATTAGCAAAACGAACAATATAATTATTACTTGTATTCAGTTTGTTTGTGTAGACGAGAAGTGTTGTTTATCGATTTGTTGAAATAAAATGAGTTAAATGAATATTGTCACTTTAAATAGTGTCTTGTGTATTTGTCCAATCACGTTGCACCCCGGCATGTTCCGCCTTTGGTCGGGGTGTGACATCAAGTTTGTCTGAGACGAGTCTTAACTCAAGTTCAAACATTAAAAAATAAACTCCAACTTGGTGATATTAAGAAAATCGAGCTCTAAATATATAACATGCCACTTTATTACGGTTACTTAAAACGATGTTATAAATGCATGCCACTTATATTAAGTTTTACTGTGTATGCTAATCTTTAACAAACATAAAATGAGAAGTTATGTTGACAAAATGAGTAAAAAAAACTTCTAAAAACAACGTTGAAAATTTAACACGTAAGAGTCATATAACAACTTTTAACACATATAACCACTATAAAATCACATGTTACATAAATTTACGTTAAACTACATCTTATTCTTATATGTAATGGTCACAAGGGAAGGAAGAAACATTGGTGATGCAAGTAGCCATAACGTATGTGCAATTTATGTAGAGTTACTGGTTATACTAAGTCATATAACATAAGAGAGTGAAACGTCTCACTTAAATCTGTTTAAAAAGGTAGCATATCAAATCCACTTTAGCTAGCTCGAATTGTATCATAGTCAAATTGAAGTTCTAAGGGTTTGTTTTATTTTATTTTTTTAGTTTTAAATTCATTGAAATTTTTTTTCTTTTTGAACTACAAATTCGTTTTAACTTAATTGACTACTATGAGCCCAAACTATCTATGATTTATTATGGATTTCGTTGTGATGTTAATAGGTTATTATATAAATAAAGAGAGATAAAAATTGAATGATGAAAAAGGTCAAAGTTAAAATTTTGTTAAATACTTAAATAACCAAAAATGCTTCTAATAATGTGTTATCCCAATACAAATATGTCATTCCTTTAACATTAACACCAAAACTAAAATTATTAAAGTAATTTCATCTTTATTTAAGTTGATTTTTTAATTTGTTTGAAAATATTGCATTATACAGGGTTTGAATTATTTACCTTATATTTCACATATTAAACACCTTACCACTCAATCAAAGTGAGAATGACTAATTTAGTTTGAAATAGTTGCGCTCGATGATCTTTGATTTTTCAAATATGACAACTTTTTTTAAGTATTTGTAAATTTACATATCTATACTATATTTAATGCAAGAGTGGTGGACCACTTAAAACTTTTTTATATGGCAGCCATGTAATGCTTATAAAATATATATATCACATTCATGTTATTAACTTAAAATCTTTAATAACTAATAAACAAATAATATTATGAAAACTTGTAACATATTGCATGAATAACAAAACTAACGAAAGTACTATACAGTATATCACGAGATGATTGATAAATCAACATAAACGAGTATTTGCAAATTGCTGACGTCGCAGCATCGCGCGGGCACTCAACTAGTACCTTATAACTTATGGGTTATAAGTTATAAGGTGTTTGAGAAAGTTAGGTTTTGTGATTGTATAAGGTATAAGTTACAACTTTATAACTTATACCTTACGCCTTAAATAAGTTATAAGGAGGTAAAATAAGGAATCCCAAACACCCCTTAAATGCTAACATTTCCTTTTCTTTTGTCGTTTGAAAATAAATGTTATAACCGATGATATAACCATTATATGTTAGGTTAAAACTAAGTTTATTGCGATTTTATTAACCAATTAATAGTTAAAAAATCATTAAGTTATGAGTCTTGGAAAGTTAAAATTAGTTTGTTTTATTTGATTGTTGTATTAAAATTTAAAACAAAACTCTATTAAAATTATTTGGTGTTAGATTGTTATGATATAATGTCTTATAAAATTAAAAAGCAACCACTATAGCAAAAAAAATATATAAATCCTTATGACCAATTTTTTTATGATCTTGTTAGAGCCTTGTAGCAAAGATCAACCTGGTCACGGGATTCAATGGCGAACCTTGGACGAAAACATTGGGTAACTAGATTCACCCGCATAACACGTTTCATATACGTGGGTGGCTGAACTCAAAATTTTATGACGAAAACATGTAAAATTACACTACATATAAAAATTTTCGGACGAAAACTCATATTTACACTACCGAGCAAAAAAACGAGGATGGCCGGAGCCACCCAAGCCACTATACAAGCTTCACCCTTGACGGGTTCACACCATACAAACAACCACAAGAATAGACTATATGTCTCGAATACAGGACCAACCCATAGCATGTACGGGCTAGGGCACCGCACAAGGCCCAAAATAAAAACCAGCCTTTAAATCATAGATAAATTATAAACAAACGCTATAAAAGTAATAATGCCAAGTGGTTTAGCTTGTAGGATGCTCAGTTTGGGAGGTAAGGAACCTGAGTTCGAACCAAGCTTTTACACTTCTTTTTTCTTTTTCTTTTTTTTTTTTCCTTTTAAGTTGGTGGCCCATCTTCATGTTTATATAAAATGAAATGAATTATCATTTGCATATGATACTTTACCACCAGTATCATAATATAGTTCAAGCTAGACTCATTGAAGTAATGACACATGAAACCCAACTAAAAATTGTAAAATAAAAGCCTGTTTAGTTTCGAATAATTTAAAAAATTACATGAATTTGTATTTTAGCCCAAACTGATCAATTAGGGACATATTTTGGTTTGTTTTTAAAAACACTTTATATTTGGGACCCACATTTTTTACACGCATAAAGCCCACAAGGTAGAGACGGCAATGCTCAAATAAAAATGTGAAACTAGTTAAATATGTGTAGATATTTTACTTTTTGATTATGATATTGGTTTTAAGCAATGTTTTCACGACCGGACCGGACCGGCTGGTCGAACCGGTTGGACCGGAGTTCGGTGAGCCAGCGGTCCGGTTATACATAATTGGCTCGCTTCTGTAAAAACCGGCCGGTTAGGCGGTTGAACCGGAGAACCGGGATCGGAAATCGGACCGATATATACAATAAAGAGAGTGCTTCCGTCTTATCTGGATTGGAAAGGCTGTGAAGTGACGGATTTGAACGTGGGGGAGGAGGAACACCGGATTTGGACGTAGATTAGCCACAAACGAAACCGGATCTGATAGATATGATGCAGCCTTTAGAGATGAAAAACTAGAATGCAGAGACGGTATGCTTAATTGCTTAGGGTTTCTCTTTTTTTTTAAGCTATAAAAGATGGGCTGATGGACTGATGGGCTTACAAGTTACAAAAGCCCAGTTAAACAAATGTCAAGACCCATGCTAAAAATTGGTGGATCACAAATACCATTAATAGATATATATATATATATATACACACACATATATAAGCATATCCGGTTCGTAATTCCGGTTCAACCGGTCCGACCGGTTCAACCAGTGAACCAGTAAGGTGTCCGGTTCGACGTCCGATCTGGTTATGAAAACATTGGTTTTAAGAATACTGATTTATGACGGGCTCCACTTTCTAGTTTTAGGAATTTAATATTTTAATATTTTAACACCAAAAGAGTAATCATAACCGCACATTTATCTTAACCGATGTCAATCCTATGTAGTTTTCTCATTAAATTTAAAACACTTATAATAAAGTGGTAGACAAACGAGCAACAGACTGCATGACAATCCTCTTTTTAATAGCAAAGACAATCCTATTAAAAGCGAAACTTTGAGACTTAGAAACCGTAAAAATACCATACCATGTACGATACGCTGGACCATGCTCAGAAAATTCACATGCTCAAAGACCAAAAAAACAAATGTATTTTAATTGGGTAGATTATTTAAATATTCAATTGTACAAAGGACTCACGAACCATTAAGCATTCCTAAAATAGCAAATTGACGTGTGGAACCCTCTACCAAAGGGTTTCTAAAAATTTTGGGGTTAACAATTTTTATATAAAGCTATTAGGTTATTAACTCGTGTATGATACGGGTGGAAATAAAAAAAAATCGTATAACAAACACATGTAATTTAAAACCATAACATATGCTATACACAATATTTCTGAAATATATATTTCTTTTTAAACTATATATAAGTTAACTATTTTTAAATCAAAAAGTGTATTAAATTTAGTTATTAGTTTATAAAACTAAACTCCCTAAAAATGGAAAAGTAATTTGTAATAAAACTATTGTAAGTGAAGAATATATGATATCACCATTAAATGAAAAGTTTCATATTGTAAGAGCATATATATTAGGCATTTTTTTTTGTTTAAAATTTTAAAATAACAAAATATGATTTTAACATCAATGTTTGACTTATCAATTGGATAGGTAATACTTACCTTGGAACTAAATTTATTAACAATTATATTCAAGTCTCCAACGCATTTGTACTTTCCAGCCACTACATTGAATCCATATAGCTCGCGTAAATATGTTCGTCTGCGCCAACAGTCGATTATAATAAGAATATAATAAAAAACAGAGGGTCGCGTATACACTGGTGATGAGTCAAAAATAAATTATGACCCGTATATTTGACTTTCAAAATAAAGAAAAAGAATGTTTGTGAAAAGAATTCACATTGAGAAAATTAATGTTTGTAAAAACATGTCATCAAACATATAACTCAAATTTAGGAGTTAACTAATTTCAAACTTCCGAGATTTGAATTACTAAGTCAACATAATAAATTGTGATTAAAAAAAATTAGGAAACTCAACTCAAAATTAAGAAACAACAATTAAAATTAAAACGCTAATAAAATGTGATTGTGCTTAATTAATTATCTAATACTTACGAACATAATGAGTTACCTTGTTACTCATATAATAATATGATAATTTAATTTTCTAAATTTTAATTATTAAGTCAACATAATATATTTTGAGCAAGAAAAATAGGGAAACTTATTTCAAAATTTAGAAGAAACAAATCAAATCAAATTAAATTAGAAAATTAATACAACGGAAATTTATTAAATCAAATTATATTAAATAGTTAATTAAATTAAAGTATACGCAAAAGAAAAAAAACATATATAATTATTGGTTTAATTACATAAACAAAAGCATGTCAAACTCAACCTGCCAAAAATGGCTGGTTGCAATAGTTTTAATTGAACCAGTGGCTGCTTCTAATGATCGTTTGGGAAACTCAGTCAAATGATCTTTTAAGAAACTCATATGACTCCTGCAAAAAATGATATAATATTTTAGATATATGAAATCAAACAATTACGTACATTCTGAAGAACAATTCTTTATAACTTTTTCCATTGTTAGCCTGAAAGTGCACTAAAATTAATTACATGGTTAGGTTTATCATGTATTACCTAGACAATCCTTCCTGGCTATTTACAAATCCTTTGACGTCACCCTTATAATGAATATATATTATTAAAGGGAAAAGGTCAAACAATAATAATAGAATTTAAGTTTAAATAATAATATCAAGAGAGAAATAAACAAACGTTTCACCATCAAACCAAGCAACTAAGAAACACGAAACCATAATCCATTTAAACAAACGTATTCAAATGCTGAATCGAATTCAATTTTTTTTCTAGAATGGGAAAAAACCAAAACCACCACTGAACTTTAGAATCAGTTGACCCAAACTCATCTTAACCCATCGCCCACCCTCAACTGACCCTCCCGTTTTGCCAGCCTTACTTTAGACCCATTTGATGTAATGTAGCTTGCCATTCCATTATAATCCACCAAAACTAAATAGAAACCTAAGGACTCACAACTTGATTTCGATACCTTATCTTAAAAAAATATGCATTGTACCTGGTAAAATCTTTGTTGCTTCCGCTTAACTACTTGCACAAGTTACCGTGGCCTGCAAAATTGGCTTTTACTAACACAAACAAGTATTAAGATAATAAAAAATGATATGTTACAAACTTGTTGAAGAAATTATAGGAGATCGAGACATTAGGTAAATTGACACCCATAATTCACAAAAAATATGCGATGTGAACTTGCAAGTTACATTGTTAGCAAAAAAATCCTATATGCCTTCACATATAAACCAACTCAAGTTACAGATTCTGTTATCATGCAAAAAATAAAAAAATAAAAACTACCCAAGTGGTATGAAGTGTTGAAACCACATGATGTTCGAAAAAAATACAATTTATATGTATTAAAAGAAATCAAATTCAATTAATCCAGTAATGTTAGATTTCAAGTTGCAATTTCACTATATAGATTAAAAATATTCATTTTATATGGAAAAATATCTAACTTGTAACAATTTCATAGGGAAGACGCCAATCACAATTAGTCGATTAAACCCTAGACCCTAAATCATTTAAAACCGACAGTCCATTTTAGAGCACTAAATCAAACTTGTAGAAATATCCAGCTTCTCCATATTATAACTCTAAATTATTTAAAACCCACTGTGGATTAAACACAAATCGATGAAGATATTGATTATCCAACAATAGAATAAATGCATATCGTTTAGATATGATAATACCTGAAATATGGGTGAGATTTCTCATCCAATCAAAACAGAAAAAGAATGAATATATATAACATTAATTGTAGAAACTTTGTGATGATTGAATGGTGGAAGACGACGGAGTGTATTAGACGAAATAGAGAAGAAGTAGTTAAGGTTTTGCGTAAATTAATTTTGAAATTGCTCTTCCAATTGAAACGGGTGAAGAGAGTGTATATCACTTTCAACATTGTAAGTTTTTTTGATTTATTATAATAGATAGAAATTCTATGGATGAATGATAATTTTGGAAAATAGTCAATTGAACCAATAGAAATGTGTTAATAGTCTAAATAGATGGGTTCCTAATTAATTGAATTTGTTTTTGAATTATACAATTGGAAATAAATTTTAAAAAGTGGTTGTTATATATGGAAGTAATATGGTTGAACCAATAAGAAGATGTCATGTGTCAATAAACTCTATTGGTTTAATAGCATATAGATTATTAATCTGTGTACTATACGGGCAGAAGTATAAAAATCGTTAATTAAACACAAACATACACATATTTATATTTGAAGAAATGTAATGGATTGTTTTACATAAATTGGTCAGAATAAATTGTTTTACCATAGTAGAAAAGTTATGTCATGAATTGTGTAGGTTCCCAGCCGGATCTACACGGAATATCTCGTTCTACGTAAGACGTTACGAGCGTAGAAGACGATACGAGTTAACACGATCGAACACACGTTACAATAAGCAAAGACACGTTGTATATTGCAACCTGAAACACGTGATATCAATCACTGATTACACAACTCGTTACAACTCGAATGACAACTCGTTACAACACTCAGCCGTAACCTAATGAATATATATCACGACAACTTCGCCTGGCATGTTCAGGCGAAGTTGTCCCTAACTTCGCTTATCTAACAAGTTCGCCTATATCAGCGAACTTGTTAGCTAACTTCGCTACATACAAAACACAAATCCAAACGACTCGATTACAGACACTATATACTGAACTACTGACATCATGTACCAACAGACTCCCCCTTGGCAGTAGCTTCATATCTTTATCTTCAAGAACGTGTCTTGTAATCTTCAACAATCTTGTATCTTCGTCTTCTAAGCATGAACTCCTTCACGTACACAAACTGATACAATTCTTTGATATTTCTTCGCTTCGTCTTTCCAAGCAGGAATATAAAATATATTCTTCTCATTCAGCACCTGCATATCAGCTTGAGACAAGTTCACTAGATGCATCGGATCATAGACTCTCAGCAGCTCTTGTTCATCTTCGTCCTCCATTACTGCTTCAGCTGTTTCACAATCTACATACCACCACTTCAGGTCTTTGAGCACATCCTTGGGCATTTGTTTCATCGGCACTTCTTTCAAACACCGGATCGGCTTATACTTCATGATCATCCAAGGCTTGCCATCTGCTCTCAATCCTCTATCTTTGTCTTCAATAAGTTTTCCCTTTTGTGGTTTCAACAGCTCGAACTTCTTCTCTTTTATACTCTCCTTCCGCACTATCTTCCCGATGACTCTAGCCATATTATCATCACTTCTGTTTATCAATCCCAATCTGGCTAAGTCTTTCACTTCACATTCAGGCAATGTATTCAACGATCTCAACAGCCTTTTGAAGTACTGAACACCATCATATCTTTTAATCACAAAGAGCCTCAACTGCTCATCATATATCCAGCATATAATCCCCTTTTTCGCTTCAGCATAGCCTCTAATGTTGTAACTCTTCTTAAACATAGTAGGGACCGCTGGTTTCTTCGTTTTTACAAACCACTGAGCATAGCCTTCTTTCCATCTAGGCTGCTCTTCCCATTCTGTCTCATCATTTCCAATCTCTTGACTCATATCTGCCTTATCGACATCCGGAATTTCATGCTCCACATTCTCCTCTACTATCTCTCCCTCTTCTATCTTATTATAAATAACTATCTCTGCACCAATCTTCTCTATCTCATCCACTGGTAATACATCATCATCACCTATGAATTCATCATCCATCTCCTCAACGTCCACTACCACCACATCATCACCACCAGCTGCACTTGTCGACTCCCCCTGAGATGTGGAAGTCCCAAGAGCTTGTTCAGTTCTTGGCAACTCTCCACCTGCACCTTTCGATGCATTGGGATCATCGTCTCTATCATTTCGCTTCTTAGTCCTTAGCTCATCGCCTTTACAACTCGTCTCCCCCTGAGATGCCAAGAACTCCTTTAAAGCATCAATGATTTTGCCATGTTCTATCAGCAGGGACGACTGTATCTGATTCTCTGCAACAAGGCGCTGAATAGCATGGGTCTGGATAAGATTCACCCTTGATTGTTCTGCCACGACCCGTTCAAGTGCTGCTATTCGTTCAGAGTCTGATAAGGTTGCATCGAAATCAAACCTCAGATGTGATATATCTTGAGTGTACTGAGGAGGGATTTCCGATGTCACCGGGACCTCAGAAGTAGGCGTAAACGTAACCGTAGATGGCAACGTAACTGGTAATCCTGCAGTTGCTACAACCGTCGACTCAATAAATCTTTCCACGACCTCCGTTGGAGTAAGAGTTGGAGGTGGCAACGATACAATCTCAGGAGCCTAAAGTTGGAATGTAGTGGGTGGGAGGCCAAATGTAGATGAAGTAGCCACCACGGGAACATCCGTGGCGCTTGGCCTTGTAACTTGCAATGATGAAGGGACCATTGTCATACTGGACAGTGCGGATGGAGTGAAACGTACCACCCTTGAGCTCTCACCAGCTCCCGAACCTGCACCTATCTGTTCCCTTCTTGATCTACGAATCAACTGATGTACCTCTTCTTCATAATCTGACTCGTTGTCATCATCAGTTCTCTTTCTTTTCCCATGAATACGTTCTTGATTTACCAAAAATCGTCTCGCTACATTCACATCATTATCCGAATCAGAATCAGCCACCATTGTAGCTGTCCTAGTCACATTCACACTCGAAACCTGTGCAATCGAGACTTGTACATTTTCCTCTGGATCCACCATCTCCATGTCAAAGAAGCCTTGACCACCAAATTCAGCATCAAGGTCTACGTTCTCTTCCGGTGACACAACAGGAGCAGCAGGTATAGCTTGAGGCGCTCCTGCCTGTTGTGGTGCCGGGTCCCGAAACTCGTCCCCACGAGCAGGCACATACTCCGGGTTGATCAAGTACCCAAATAGTGGAGTATGTCGAGGACGGAGCTCAGGTTTGCTCCTCGCACTGGAAGATCTGCACTGGGCGAAGATCCGTTTACTCACACTTTCTACATATCTGATTGGGCGGCGCTGAGGTAGCGTTGGAGCAACGTGATTCAAGATCATCTGAATGAATCTTGGATACATAATAAACCTCTCACGCGCCACCGCTCTTCTCTGTCGATCTATCTCGTAGTAGACCATCTGACTAAAGCTGTAACGCTTATTATAAGTCAGAGCAGTCATCGCCAACTGCATGGTCGCGCCCATGCCATCAGTACCTGCCTTTCTCCCTGACATGCACACGATCATGACATGCATGAGAAAGCGCCACTGATCTAGTAAGAACCCCTTACGTCTCTGCGTATCCCCCAAGGGACCAGAGTATCGCATTCTCAGAAACGCTCCGTCACGGAATGGAGCTACAAAGTATGTCGGGTCGTCTCTTGTCTCATCTCCAAAACGCAAAGCCGCCCGGATTTGTTCAGATGAGAACTGAACAATCTGATTATTGACCGTTGCTCGCATCACCGGGGGCTCTACGCGACAGTCATATTCCACGGTCTGCCAAAAATCCTCAATGTTTGGCAAGGATATCGGCAGTGTTGTTGTAATCGCGTGGAATATACGCGAGCGGATTAAGAATGTGATGATTTCGCGGAAATCATCTACACCACTTGCGTCCGGGTCTAATGTTATGTACATGTTATGACCCGGGAAGAACTGTCTTTGGTTATCACCACCATCATCACCGCCTGCACCGCCTGCTCCAGCTACAACAGCCATATCTGCAACAAACAGGCTAAGTTAGATAAACGTCAAGGCAAATCACAAGTTCGCCTGTCACCATGAGCGAAGTTGTGAGTTATTCTGTATAGGCGAAGTTAGAGGTGGGGCGAAGTTGGGAACAACTTCGCTTCAACTCGAACTTCGTCTAATAAATGTTAAATAAAAGGGCCAGGCGAAGTTAAAGATAACTTCGCCTAACCACAACATCGCCTCATATACTGTTGCATAATTAATTATCAGGCAAAGTTAAATCTCAGGCGAAGTTACGGATAACTTCGCCTAAACTGTAACTTCGCTGGAATATGAATCAGCAACAGTTAGACGTTCAATACGACGTGTAGTTAGTGAATTTGGAGATTTAGGATCTCGTAAAACATGTTTTTATGAAGTTCTAGACGATCAATATGATTACGACTACGTGAAAGTAAGTTTGAAAATCGGGTGTTAAGGTTTCAAATAAACGAGGTCGCTAATCGGGTCGATACGACCTCTGAATAACATCAATTGACAGAGATTATATGATTCGACTACCCTACAGACCTTTAATCACGGACTAGAACTGAGAAATTAACAACACAGATGATCGAGATTAAGTTCGCTGAGGGTTACGATAAGTTCGCTTAGGGTTTCAGAAGATAAGTTCGCTGGGTGTTTGAGAATAATGAACTGTTTGACCTTAAAAATCCTTTATATAGGGTCAAAATTATACAGGCGAAGTTATGGATAACTTCGCCTATTGCAGGCGAAGTTAGGCACAACTTCGCCGGTATTAAAATTTTCAAAACAAACCCCTATAATTTGAACAATTTTCAATTAAGTTTTAAAACGTCCTTTAAAGAGTTAAATGATACTATCAAGGCCAAGTAACCAGGTATAAAATCATACAACTAACTAACTAAAAAAAAATTTAACAATAAAGTACACGGGATCAAATTTCAGTCTCGACAGGGACTACCATGTTTTAGAAAAGATCCGAACAGGAATCATATACTAACTAAGTGACTGTCACACAGATCCGTGTTCAGCTGTATTATGACATAAAGAAACAGGTTGTAAGCAGGTAAATAACTTTCAATGGTTTTCATTGTTTCTGTGATACGGGTTAGGTTCAATTAAGCTCAAAACTTAAGTGGACACCAACTCAGAGATTATGATGCCTCCTATCTATTCTCAAAGCGTATTTGGCTTTCCCCAAGTCACCCCGAGTTGACCTCGACCCTTAGTGTCTGATTAAATAGTAAGTACTCTTCGATCTTTAGACTCTTCATCCCGTACTCTTTCTTACATCTTGATTGAGAAGTATTAACATTATGAACTCTAGAATGTCTCAATCACTCACACATATTTTTTTTATTATTTTTTTTAAGTATTTACACAACTTCAGAGTAGTAAACAACTGCAAGTCCCGAATCTGGATCACTGCAGTTTCTTGACACGCTATCTTCACGGGAATCAGAACACTCACGGGCTCGTGTATGACTGGGTAATCGCTTTTCTGCCTATCATTCGGAAAGATATATATGGAGACATACACAACTCTTAAGGAGTTTCCACGTAAAATCGAGTAGATTTAGTTAGTATCACTTCTACTTTTACGCACCATAAAAAGCTACCATGACATACAATGACTGTTCTAAAGTCTTTTAGGCCTAATAACTTCACTAGTTAAGCACACAGAATCAGTATATCTATCACTTTCCAAGGTTGGATCAATTTTCTGTTAAACATAGTAAAGGAACTTCTTACGAAGTAGTAGACTTGAAAAATAATTTCATCTCCCGTTTCGGTGGGAGAGCATCAAGAAGCTTTTCAACGATCTCATCTTCTTTGTAAGCAATGGAATAATTGCTTAGTTCTGTCATCAGATGATAATATCTCGTGATGATATCATAAAGTGATTCATTTTTCAGATATTTGAACACCGAGAATTGGGTTTTAAGTAGTTTAATCTTTGATGCACGAATCCCCACATTACCCTCAAATCGGTTTTCAAGCGCTTCCCAAAGCTCTCTGGCAGTTTTATACTTCCTGAAGGTGTGAAGAATCTCTTGTGGAAGAGCCATTGTAATCGCTGCATGAGCTTTGCTTTCAGCCTTATACATTTTCTTTTCTTCTTCTTCCATCTTGTTGTATTTCTTAATCTGATCACGACCCTCATACTCAGCAGTTGGTGGAATGTATCCATCTTGTATGCACACCCACATCTTAGCATCTTGGTACTTAACATACTGTTCAAACCGATCCTTCCACGCCACAAAATCGGTTCCCTTAAGCATCTTCGGTGCCTTAGTAGCTGAACCCGCTTCCACTTCCATCTTCACCAGTTCCGTAATGTTTATTGAAGTCATCTTTCACGAAACACAATGAAACTCGAAAAATAAAAATTTTATTCTTAACAGTACTGTAGGCGAAGTTGTGGATAACTTCGCTTAAGTCTTAACTTCGCTGATTCGGAACTTCGCTCTCTTTTCTAAATTCGCCTGAATTGGCGAAGTTGAGAATAACTTCGCTTAAGTTAAGCGAACTTGGGAGGTAGGCGAAGTTGTGGATAACTTCGCTTGAGATAAGCGAAATTGAGAGGTAGGCGAAGTTGTGGATAACTTCGCTTAACCTTATATCTTCGCCGAAACCCTACTAACAGTGACGGCAACTTCGCCTGATGAACACGATGGTTTTGCAGGTTTGATTTCTGGATTTTTCGAGGTATGTGAAGGTGTAATGGGTTGTTTATGATGGTGGGAGGCGAGTAGGACACAAAAACTCGGTAAACTCGTCCCGGGAATAGTCGAACGGAACGATTTCTACACCCGCGTAATAATCCCGAACCACACAATCACGAGCAAAAGCTCTGATACCAATTGTAGGTTCCCAACCGGATCTACACGGAATATCTCGTTCTACGTAGGTGCGGAATCCCTACGTAAGACGTTACGAGCGTAGAAGACGATACGAGTTAACACGATCGAACACACGTTACAATAAGCAAAGACACGTTGTATATTGCAACCTGAAATACGTGATATCAATCACTGATTACACAACTCGTTACAACTCGTTACAACTCGAATGACAACTCGTTACAACACTCAGCCGTAACCTAATGAATATATATCACGACAACTTCGCCTGGCATGTTCAGGCGAAGTTGTCCCTAACTTCGCTTATCTAACAAGTTCGCCTATATCAGCGAACTTGTTAGCTAACTTTGCTACATACAAAACACAAATCCAAACGACTCGATTACAGACGCTATATACTGAACTACTGACATCATGTACCAACAAATTGTGCGATGCAGCCTAACCATAAACATGATCAGTTCAAGTGTTCGTAAAATTATTAACGTATCAAACATAGACCAAGCTAAACAAAAGTAAACATTGAACCAATGTCTCTGACGAAATAAAAGAATTGACAAGCCATCATTTTTATGTTTTTGTTATGATCACTCAATAAACTAAAAGATTAAGAATTCAAATTTGTTACATGTACGATTTACCAATCATTACTAAAATTCACCATTATATATTAGAATACAATACTGAATTGAATATAAAAACGATGTCTATATGTAACAACCCATACTTTAACCTGCAAGAATAAACAAAGCAAACAAACATTATTTACATGACAAAATTTTTAAAGTAATTATTTAAAGAGGAAAATTAAAAATGAATAAATGTTACTCACTAACTACTTATCTTAAAATAAATATGAATTAAGAATAACAACTTGAATACCTATTTTAAGGAAACGTCAAAACCTAATTAAATATAACTAATACAAAATAAATATTTGATTTTGATAAATAAGGAAATCGTATTAATTGTTTAGAAATTGTTTGAATAAAAAATGGTAACAAGTTTGTGTTAAGCATTATAGCAAGGTAAAGAGTCTAATTATCAAAAACATAACTTTTTCTAAAATTATTTTAATAAAGGTCAAACATGCATCTTGAAAGTAAGCATTTTGAATATAACAATGTAGAGTATGTTTTGCAATTGTTTTAGTAAACAATAGAGAATGCAAAACTTGAATATTAACCATTAATTTTAGGTTTTGTATCATGAGGTGATGGTTTCTTTTTGACATTTAAGAATATGAATAAATTATAATCCAAAACAAAACAATATGAAAATGAAGTTAACTAATATGTATGAAAAAACATATTAACAGCTTCAAAATGATTCGAAAAGACTTAAATTTAAACGGATTTACATATTCACGTATATAGAAAGTCTAATTTTTTTATAAAATAAAATATTATATAATTAAAGT
This sequence comes from Bidens hawaiensis, assembly GCF_021521415.1. NCBI lineage: Eukaryota > Viridiplantae > Streptophyta > Magnoliopsida > Asterales > Asteraceae > Bidens > Bidens hawaiensis. Next base: position 121,341 of record NW_027495671.1, read on the forward strand.
TTCATTTAAGATATAATTATTAGTCAAAATTAAATGCAAAAACATTAATTCAAAGAGCTTCACATAAATATAAAGTATAGCTATTGTTAAATCAATAATTATTGGTCAACATAATACAATTTATTATTGAAACTAATTTTTAGATATATGAGAATGTTGTAAACCCATTACCTTTATATATGGGCTAGAACTTCCCACTGCAGCCACAATTACAAGTCCTAAATTATATACGGTTGCAAGAATATCTAAAATAAATAACAATGATTAAATGAACTAATAAAATGGTTTTGTTCATAATAATAAAACTTACACTGATAAAACTTTATCAACGTTTCATATTATTTTAGTTCTCAACAAACTATTTAGCTTACTCTGTGTGTATACATTTTCATATTTATAAAATAACTAATTCCATTTTATTGCACATTGAATTTTTACTTTTAAAATTTAATAATAAATAAATTGAATTGTTTTATGAATGTTCGATTTCTCGGAGGTCAAACTATGTAAATACATTAAAATAGAGCGTTTTGTCTAAACATGTTCATTTTGATCAATACTATCAAAGTATTTTGGTAGAGATTTTGATACTTTTAGCATGGTTGAGTAAACTTGCACTCAATCATTAATTTTACAAACAATAAACGTGTACTCAGTCATTAATTTCACAAACAATACCAAATATGAATAAAATTGTACCTTGCGGGAACGATATGCTTGCAAAAAACAAATATAATCAACACAAAGAACAGTTTTAACACCCTTGTAAATAAATTTTAAAACCTTAAAAATCAAATATTTAGACAAAGAATATCAATAAACGAATAAAAACCGAACCTTACCATGATGATCAAACAGTGAATACAAAGATCGGAATCAAAATCCTGCATGAAACACAATCAACCGATTAAAGCCGTAAATAAATAAAAAGTTTGATTAACAAACAAAAGAGACAATATTCATAAACCTAATACCTTAGGGAGAACAACGACTATAGAATCAATTGGATTTTGAGCGGCTATACTGAAATTAGGGTTAACTTTACTTGAAATAGATGATTGGTGAGTTATATATATGTCATTGAAGAATTTAAACTAAATGATCTCAATTGATGTGATCATTAAATCATTTGACTACCAATTAAAATAGTTGAAAAAATAAATAGTGGTCAAACTTCTTTAAATGATATTCTCATACCTATTTCCTTAAATCAAGATATTCTTAATGATCATAATTTATATATTTAAAACTTTCTGTTTTGGTAATTTAATATTTATTTATTATGGTAATCATAAATTGGTTGTGATTAATTAAAATTTGTTTTTGAATTATTTTATTGGTAAGAAAATCAAAGAAGAGGTAGTTATATATGAAAGTAATATGGTTAGATCAATAAGAAGATAACATGTGTTCATAAACTCTATAGTTTTAATAGTATAGGTAGATATAATTCATATAAGGTGTGAAAATAAAAGTTACTAATTTTGTTATATATATGCATATGATAAGGTTCCAAAGAGAACCCTTTGCAAATTGAGAACTTTGAGAACCATTTTTGACCACTAAAAACACTTTTAAAAAAATATTTAAAAAAATCATAAAACAAAAAATAATAAAAAATTTTAAAAAGTAAAAAAACCAAAATTCTTATATTTCTATCCGGTTTCATTAAAAAAATAAAAAATAGAAAAAAATAAAAATAAATAAAAAAACGTTGTATTATACACATATGTATAATTTTATTTAATCTTTAGTTACGTAATATACACATATGTACAACATCATTTATCTTAAATTATACACATATGTACAAAAAATATATGTAAATGTACATATATGTATATAATATACATATGTGTATTTAATTTAGCTAAACCGAGTTTTTTTTAATATGAAAACGGGATGATAAAATAAGAATTTTGGTTTTTTTACTTTTTTGATTTTTGTGTTTTATTTTATTTTATGATTTTTTTTTATTTTTAGGGTTTTTGTGGTCCAAAATGGTTCTCATAGTTCTCAATTTCAAAAAGGTTCTCTCATGATCATGATCCTATATATATATATATATATAACTTAATTGTTAATTAGTAAATCGTAATTATAAGTCAATGTTTACAATAATAAGTCAATGGATTTGTATTATAATTGTTAAAACTTAATTAGTGACCGTAATTAAGTCAGTGGGTCAATGGGTCAAATGAATTAATTATAATAAACTTAATGATTGTTAATTAATTCAAATTTACACCATAATTTGTACAATAATTAATTCAAATTTACAAATTAATTACATTCAAAGAATATATAATAATTAATTCAAATTTACAAATTCTGTAATTAAACCATTTCCTTAACCAAATGGGTCATCCTTTCCTAAATTTAACATGAATGGTACAAACCTTTACAACTTTATGAATTTGATAAATTTAATTAAATATAATATTTTAACAAAATTTTAATATTTTAAATGGGTAATCTCTCTATATTATATGTATTATCTGTAATCTCTATATTAAATCCGTAATCTCTTGATTAAATATCAAATAATTATCTAAATTATATTATATTATCTAAAAAATTAACAAAGGTGGTGAATGAAATCAACCAAAAATAATAAAATTTCATTTTGAATATTTGGTTTTCGAAACTATAGTAAGATTTTAAAATATTACATTAATTAGAATATTCAAAATAAAAAATTAGACATTAAAAGAAAGAGGAAAGATAATACTTTAATAGCAATGATGAATCTTATTTTAATATATTATTGATTTATTTTATTAAGTTGAAAATTAGAGAAAGCATTGATATACATGGAAAGTATGAGAATCAACCAATAAGAAGGAGGGATATGGACTTAAAGCCTATTACTTTAATAGTATAGTTAGATTTGTTATGTCGTCAAGTATGGCTGTATGGGTAAACTTTTTTTTTTGCTACGTTTTAGTTATATTAGATATAAGAGATTTCAGTTTTTACACTATATTATGGTCTTACTCTTACATGATATTATAATGATGATAATATGGGTGAGCCATTTTACATTTAATTATTTACTAATAAATCATTATCATTAACTCTTTTTGTACATATATTTATTTTCAATTTAATATTAGTTATTATTAACATTTTATCATCCAAAATATTGATCATTATATGAATTGAATTTATCGCGAGCTTTATTAAAGGGAAAGATGTTGGTGAGAGATGACCAGAAGTAAACGGTTGCTAGGTATTTGTAGTTTTATAGTTTATACTAATATGTTTTGGCACGATAAAAAATTGTTGGTGTATTATGTCAGTAGTTCAGTATCTAGTGTTAGTAATCGTGTTGGTTTGTTTTGTTTTGGTTTGTATAGGTTGTCTTACAAGTTCGCCTAATATAAGCGAACTTGTGGACAAGCGAAGTTATTGACAACTTCGCCTAGTCTGTTAGGCGAAGTTGTCGAAGGTTTTATATGCCTTGGCTACGGCTTGTTTTAGGGAGGGATTCCAGAACGTGTAATTGTGATTGTTTTGTCACGTGTTGAAAGGTTGCAATACAACGTGTCTTTTGGGTATTGTAACGTGTGTTCGTGTTCGGTATTAACGTAGTTTACATCTTACGCTCGTATCGTCTTACGTAGGGATTCCGCACCTACGTAGTACGAGATACTTCCGTGTAGATCCGGCTGGGAACCTACAATTGGTATCAGAGCATTTGCTCGTGATTGTGTGGTTCGGGATTATCACACGAGTGTAGAAATCGTTCCGTTCGACTATTCGCGGGACGAGTTTACGTTGAAATACCGAGTTTTTGTGTCCTACCCATCTCCCACTATCAAATATAACCCATTACACCTTCGCATACCTCGCAATACGTCAAATTAAAACCTGCAAAAACCTTGTGTTCATCAGGCGAAGTTGCCGTCACTGTTCGTAGGGTTTAGGCGAAGTTATAAGTTTAAGCGAAGTTATCAACCAAGCGAAGTTGATCTCAGGCGAAGTTGTCAGCGAAGTTAAGAGTTTCAGCGAAGTTAAGAAATCAAGCGAAGTTAAGCTTAAGCGAAGTTAAGCATAACTTCGCATACTGGTCACTGTTCAAATTAAAAAAAAAAAAACTTTGTGTTTTCAAGTCGTGTTTCTTTCAACGATGACTTCGATAAATATTACGGAACTGGTAAAATGGAAGTTGAAGCCGGTTCAGCAACTAAGGCTCCAAAAATGCTTAAGGGTACCGATTTCGTTGCTTGGAAAGATCGGTTTGAACAGTATGTTAAATATCAAGATGCTAAGATGTGGGTGTGCATTCAAGATGGATACATTCCACCAACGGCCTTGTTTGAAGGTCGTGAACAGATTAAGAAGTACAATAAGATGGAAGAGGAAGAAAAGAAGATGTATGAGGCAGAAAGTAAAGCTCATGCTGCAATAACAATGGCTCTTCCACAAGAGATTCTTCATACATTCAAGAAGTACAAAACTGCTAGAGAGCTATGGGAAGCACTTGAAAATCGATATGAGGGTAATGTGGGAATACGTGCTTCCAAAACAAAGCTACTAAAAACCCAATTCTCTGTGTTCAAGTATCTGAAAAATGAATCACTTGACGATATCATCACCAGATATTATCACTTGATGACCGAACTCAGCAATTACTCCATTGTATACAAAGAAGAGGAGATAGTAGAGAAACTTCTTGATGCTCTTCCACCGAAATGGAAAATGTATACGGTTTTAATGAGAGAGGATAAAGAATTTGCTAATATTGATCTGGAAACAGCAGTCAATAAGTTACGAAATTTTGAGCTCAATATGGTTCGAAAGGAGACACCGACTGATCAGGTTCAGGATCCGGGAATGTATGGTGCGAGGGTCTCTCCAAGTTCAAGTTCAAAATCAGAATCGTCTGCCTACTACTCAAAGGGAGAATCAAACTCCAACTCAACTCGAGATGGTCATGTGATTCTCAATATGGATGGCGACGTATGCTTCGTAGCTGTAGGTAGTAGTTCTTCAAAACCTCAATCAACAACTGGTAATGTACCCTCAAATGTTCTGACCTACAATTACTCACAGATGCCCATGAGTGTTAAATCAGCTGAACAGCAGTTTGCTCTCTATGCATCCTTCATTGCATCGTATGAAAACTACATCAAAGGTAAAATAGTCGACCCTGCAACTTTGGATGAAGACTATGATCAGATCGATGCTGATGATTTAGAAGAGATGGATCCGCAGTGGCAGATGGCTATGATTGTAAGAAGGGTTAAGAGATTCATGAAGAAAACAGGTAGAAAGTTCGTTGGAGAAAGACCAGGGTTTGACAAATCAAATGTTAGATGTTACAACTGTCAACAAAATGGTCACTTTGCCAAGGAATGTACAAATGAGAGAGTCGAACGTAGTCAGAACAGGCCTGTACAACAGAATTGGGGAGGTAGTGAGAACAGGGCTATGGTATCTAGACAAAATGGTGGATACAACTGGAATCTACAGGTTGAGGAAGTATTCGAACAGGCAAATTTGGTGAACATCGAAACTGGAGGAAACGAGAGAGAGACGGGAGAAAATCAAGCTTATATGGCAGAAGTGAACGATCAGCTCTCTGAGGTAAGTTCTGAACTTCATTGTATGCAATGTGAAAATCTGTCTGAACAATTGAAAACAGTAACTGATCAGTTTGTTAGTTTGGATGCTCAATTTAAAACGTTAAAAGAAGATCACCACTACACTAAAACTAGAGAAAACAGTTACTTAGTAAAAATAAAAGCTAGTGAAAAAGATATCAGAAGTCTTAAAGCCAGTCTAGCTGATAAAATACAAGTAATTGATCTTAGTTATGAAGTGGTAGAGGAAAAAACCAAACTAATTGCTGAACGGGATAAACAGATAGCTGATTACCAGGTAAAAGTGGTGGAATTAAACAGAAAAATTGAACAGTTTAGAAATTCCTCAGCAATGCTTGATCACATCGTTAGTGTTCAACGTTCCCCAGTTAACAAAGGGGGAATTGGATTTTCTGAAGTTCCACCACCATATAACCATAACTATACGTATGATCCTAGTAATCAGAAATCTGTTGATGTTGAGATTAGTCAGACAGTTCCTGTCAAAGTTTCGATTAAAGAACCTGAAGTTAGTAAAAGCGAAACGAGTAAGGCTGTTTCGAATGTTAAGATTTCTGTTCCTAGCTCTGTCTCATCAAATTCGGACAAGACATCCGAATCTAGTGAGATAAAAGAAGAGGTAGTGTTACTAAAACGTGGGGAGGAATATAAGCCAACTGAAAAGAACTCTCCCTTAAATCCGTTTGTCCCACCTTATGTTAGACAAACGAATAGTAATGCAACCTCAACATCTGAAACAACTGTTGAGACGAAAGTTGAACACAGGAGTTTTTTCAGATGCAATCAAATAGGACACCTGATTGCTGATTGCCCTCTAATCAGAGATTCAGAGTTATGAGGCCTCCAAAAACTGAGAATAAAACGAATAGTAATTACTATAATGGTAAGAATGCAGACTCACCAAAGTTCAGACATTGGACTAAACCAAGATTTCAAATATACCAATTTCAGTTTTTCCCAGTTAACAACCAAACCTACCATCATAATTCGGTTAATTCACTAAGGTTTGGTAGGTCTCATAGTCATTCTTCAAGAAGGTTTCCCTTTAGGACTTACAGAAATCATTCTCAAACTGACTTTGGACAACCAAAGTATGGGATGCCGTTTAACAGATTTAATCGAACCAAGACCAATAGGTCTTGGGTCCCCAGATTTTAATCTTTTCTTTAACTGTGCAGGAACAGTTGAACAGGACTGTAAACAATCTGTGGGTTGTGGATAGTGGCTGTTCCCGGCACATGACTGGTAACAAGAAATTGTTGCATGAATGGAAACCTGTTCAAGGAGGAAGAGTTAGTTTCACTGGAAAGAGCGGAGGAAGAATCACTGGTATTGGAACTGTGACAAATGGTAAAATGAAGTTAGAGAAGGTGAATTTTGTTAAGGAGTTGAAGCATAATTTGTTGAGTGTGTCTCAGATTTGTGACAAAGAGTACACAGTGCACTTTACTAAAGATGAAGCAATAGTTCTGTATCCGGGTTTCAAGATACCAGAGGCATGGGTGGTGATGAAAGCTCCAAGAGAAAAGAACACATATATAATGGATATGAGGTCAACTAAGATGACAACAGAAGAGTCATGTCTTCTGTCCAAGGCAACTGAATCTGAATCCGAGTTATGGCATCGAAGAATGGGACATATACATCTTCGTAAAATGAATTACATTGTCAAAAATGGGCTGGTGCTTGGAGTTCCCTTGAAGAATTTTAACTTTGAAGATCAATGCTTATCGTGCAAGAAGGGAAAGCAACACAAGAAACCTCATCACTCCAAGAAGGTTAACTCAATTGTCAGTACCCTAGATCTACTTCACATTCTTTGGTCCCGTGAATGTAAGAAGTCTAGGTGGAACATCATATTGCTTGGTAATAACCGATGATTACTCTCGATACTCTTGGGTATACTTTCTGAAGGCAAAAGATGAGACGGTTCAGTTGGTAATCAACCTGATTACCAAGGTTGAAAATATTGTGGGGAGAAAGGTTAAGTACATCAGGAGTGATAATGGGACAGAGTTCAAGAACTACCAGATGGAGATGTTCTGCTTACAGAAAGGGATAGACCACCAGTACAGCGCCCCGTACACTCCGCAACAAAATGGAGTGGCTGAGAGGAAGAACAGGACGCTAATTGAAGGAGCCAGAACCATGTTGGCTGATGCTAAACTTCCCGTGGTGTTCTGGGCTGAAGCTGTTGCCACAGCCTGTTATATCCTTAATCGTGTTTTAACTGTTAAAAGATTGAATAAAACTTGTTATGAACTTATGCATGGTCGAAAGCCAAACTTGAATGGTCTCGAACTATTCGGGTCCCCATGTAGGATATTAAAGACAAACTCTAAATTTGGTGAGAAAGCCGACGAAGGTATTTTAGTCGAATATGTTGTTGGGACACCCAACAGAAGAGTCTTTAATTTATCGAACAGCAAGGTTGAAGTGGTATGTAACACCGACATCATGAGTTACAAACCACCAAAGCCTAGCACGGGACCCGCTGAAGCTTTTGACTATGATAAACTGTTCAAATCCTTTAATATGCCTTACTTGAATTTTGCAGAAGTTGATGAGAAAATTGCTTCACAGATTCTGTATGATGAGGAAGAAAATATTGTGCAACGTCCGCGATACGATGAGTGTCATCCTTCCTCGTCAAGAACCGCTGATATTCCTGCTGCCTCTACTGAGGAAGAATTCTACAATCCTTTTCACTCTCAACATCAATCACCCATTGATGAACTCTCTTCGAACTTGGAAAACAATCTGGAAGTCAGTACGGTTCCGACTACTGGAGTTCACAAAAATCATCCTTTGGAGAACGTGATAGGTGATCTGTCTGATGGTGTACAAACAAGACGAAGCTTGAATGAGCACACCTGTGTTTACACAAGCATTAAGGAAACGGGTATCATTAATGAGTGCTTGTACACCTGCTTCATCAGCCAGATTGAACCAAAGAACTATCAAATGGCTCTCAAGGATAGCTCGTGGGTCGAAGCCATGCAAGAAGAGTTAGCTCAGTTCGAGAAGATGGAAGTATGGAAATTAGTTGCAAAACCGAAGAATGTACATGCTATTGGCACAAAGTGGGTCTTTAAGTGTAAGAGAGATGAGAAAGGGATAATCATAAGGAACAAGGCGAGGCTGGTAGTAAAAGGGTTCAATCAGCAAGAAGGAATCGACTACAATGAAGTGTTTGCTCCTGTGGCAAGATTGGAAGCGATTCGACTATTTTTGGCATTTGCTGCACACAATGAAATGAAGGTGTTCCAATTAGACGTGAAAAGTGCTTTTCTTAATGGTAAAGTCGATGAGGTAGTGTACGTTGAACAGCCTCCGGGTTTTCCTGACCCTGACTTTCCTGATCATGTGTACAAGTTGAGTAAAGCGCTATATGGACTACATCAGGCCCCTCGTGCCTGGTACGCAACCTTATCTGATTACTTACTTGAGAATGGGTTCGAAAGAGGAAAGATTGACAGCACGCTGTTTGTCAAGAGAAAAGGGGGAGATTTTCTACTTGTGCAAGTCTATGTGGACGACATCATTTTTGCTGCGTCAAGAGTCGCCATGTGTCAGGAGTTTGAAGAAGTCATGAAAAAGAGGTTTGAAATGAGTGCAATGGGTGAATTAACTTTCTTTTTAGGATTGCAGGTTGATCAGAAGAAAGATGGGATGTTCATCCATCAAACTAAATATGTCCAAGACGTTCTCAAACGCTTCAAGATGGAGGACAACACTCCATTTGATACTCCGGTTTGCGTCAACCACAAACTGGGTGCTGTTTCGGACAGTGATGAAAACGTGGACCCCACCCAATATAGAGCAATCATAGGTTCTTTAATGTATTTAACTGCATCTAGACCTGATATTATGTTTGCAGTTTGTCTCTGTGCTCGATTTCAGGCAAGCCCAAAGGAATCTCACATGAAGGGAGTGAAGAGAATACTGCGGTATCTCAAAGGCAAGCCTAAGCTGGGATTGTGGTACACGAAAGGGGGAGACTTTGATTTGGTCGCTTACACAGATTCTGACTATGGAGGTTGCAATCAGAACAGGAAGTCGACAACCGGTGGATGTCAGTTTCTGTGAGGAAGATTGGTGTCATGGCAGTGCAAGAAGCAGACCTCTGTAGCCATTTCTACCTGTGAAGCAGAGTACATGGCAGCATCAAACTGCTGCTCCCAGGTTCTTTGGATACACCAGCAATTGCGCGATTACGGTCTGAATTTCACTCAAACTCCTATTTGCATTGATAACACTGCTGCAATCTCAGTAACTAACAATCCCGTAAAACACAGCAAAACTAAACACATTAACATTCGTCATCATTTTATACGGGATTGTGCTGAGAAGAAATTAATAGTGCTAGAAAAGGTTGATTCGTTGGATAATTTCGCCGATCTTTTACTAAAGCGTTTGACCGAACTCGTTTTAAAATCTTGTTGAACTTAATGGGATGATCAATCCCGCGTAACCGTGGTTTTTAGTTTTATTTTAAAAAAAAACATCACTATCGCTTAAAATTATGTCGGTTGCTTCAGTTTGAATGACATATCTTCGGATGTGTTTGGTCCTCACTTCTACCAGTAGATTATGTGGATAGCCATTAACCAGATGACTGAAAGTGACTGGGGCGGTTTATGATGTGTTTTTATTCTTTCGCTGAAAAGTAGTCGTTCATACTTAGTTAAAAGGACGCATATTCGTATGTGGTCGGTCCAGCTGATCCATTGGATCTTCAGGATAGCCGTTTACCTGATGACTTTGACTTGATCGGGGCGATAGAATTTAAATTTTTTTTTGGGAGATGATATAATTTTTCAAGTCTATAACTTCATAGGAAGTGTCAATACTATGTTTTAAAAGAAAATTGATCCAACCTTGGAAAGTGATAGAAATACTATTTCTGTGTGCTTAACTAGTGAAGTTATTAGGCCTAAAAGAATCTAGAACAGTCATTGTATGTTATGGTAGCTTTTTATGGTGCGTAAAAGTAGAAGTGATACTAACTAAATCTTCTCGATTTAAAGTGGAGACTCATTCAGAGTTGTGTATGTCTCCATATACATCTTTCCGAATGATAGGCAGAAAAGCGATCACCCAGTCATACACGAGCCCGTGAGTGTTCTGATGTCCGAGAAGATAGTGTGTCAAGTACCTGCAGTGATCCAGATTCGGGACTTGCAGTAGTATACTGTTTGAAGATATGTAAATCTTTATTATTAAAAAAAAAATTATGTTAAGCCTTCTGAAGCCTATTGTGTTATCATTGTCAATCAAGAGGCAAGAAAGAGAACGGGAAGAAGACTCTAAAGATCAACATGTACTTACTGTTTGATCAGACACTACGTGTCGAGATCAACTCGGGGTGACTTGGGGAAAGCCAAATAAGCTTTGAGAATAGATAGGAGGCATCACAATCTCTGATGTGTTGTCCATTTAAATTTTGAGCTTAATTGAACCTAATCCGTATCACAGAAGCGATGAAAACCATACTAAGTTGTTTACCTGCTTACAACCTGTTTCTTTATGTCATAATGCCGCTGAACATGGATCTATGTGACCATCACTTAATTAGTATGATTCCTGTTCGGATCTTTTCTAAAACATGCTTGTCCCTGTCAAGACTGAAATTTGATCCCGTGTACGTTATTTCTAAAATCTTCTTGCATATGTCGTTTTATGGTTTAAAACTTGGTTACTTGGTTCGTTGATCGTAAAGTTTAAATGTTTAACGGGAAATTTTAAAAGAAAGTTGAACTTTGATCTAATGTATAATGGCGTGTTTTGTAAGTTTAATATTAAGCGAAGTTGTGCAGGGGCGAAGTTGTTAAGGGGCGAAGTTAAGGGTAAGCGAAGTTAACCTTAACTTCGCCTGGGCATATTCAAACCTATATAAAGGTCAACTTAGTCAAACCTTTTACTTTTTTTCACAAACCCAACGAACTTATCCTAAATTAAACCCACGGCGAACTTAACCCTCGAATCAATCCTTGATATTAGTTGTTTTCAATCCGTGTTAAAGGTTTGTAGGCTCGGTATAATGTGTAATTCTTGTCAATGATGTTAATTAGATGTCGTTTTGGTCCGATTTGGGACCTCGTTCATGCAAACCATTACACACCCACTTTTCAAACTCTTTTTGACGTGTTCGTAACCAATTTGATCGTCTAGATCTCTTTTGTAACATGTTTTCATTGTCCACAATCACCAATTTCACCAACAAACCTCGTCTGGCCTACTGAACTGTCGCCGTTTCAGTTCAGGCGAAGTTAGGTTTAGGCGAAGTTGTTCTCAACTTCGCCTTAGGCTTAACTTCGCCTGCTGCTTTAATCTTTAACTAATCAGGGGCGAAGTTGTTCAAGGGGCGAAGTTATGGTTAGGCGAAGTTATCATTAACTTCGCCTTATACCTAACTTCGCCTGGTTCTTTATATTATTTAAAAGCTTATTTGTTATCAGGCGAAGTTATAGTAAAGGTGAAGTTGTACTCAACTTCGCCCTTTCCCTAACTTCGCCTGTACACCAGAAGCTATCATAACTTTTCTCATGGTAATAGGCGAAGTTGTGATCTGCTTTGACGATTTTCTAACTTAGACCGGTTGTTATGCAGATATGGCAGCTGTAGCAGGAGCCGGTGGTGCTGGTGGTGACGAAGGTGGTGATAACAACCGTCAATTCTTTCCGGGTCACAATATGTACATCACTCTGGATCCGGATGCTAGCGGTGTTGATGATTATCGCGAGATCATCACTTTCCTTATTCGCTCGCGTATCTTCCATGCTATTACTACAACTCTGCCCATTTTTCTACCAAACATTGAAGACTTCTGGCAAACGGTATAATATGATTGTAGAGTGGAGCCTCCGGTCATGCGTGCCACAGTTAACAATCAGGAGGTGCAGTTCTCATCTGAACAGATAAGGGTCGCCTTGCAGTTTGGGAATGAAACTAGAGATGATCCTACAGACTTTACTGCTCCATTCAGAGATGGTGCATTTTTACGAATTGGTTATTCTGGTCCATTGGGTGACACTCAGAGACGTAAGGGATTTTTGTTGGATCAATGGCGTTTTCTCATGCATGTGATGATCGTGTGCATATCGAGACGTAAGGCTGGTACGGACGGTATGGGTGCAACGATGCAATCGGCTATGACGGCACTGACTTACAATAAGCCTTACAGCTTCAGTCAGATGGTGTTTTATGAAATAGACCGTCAGAGACGTGCGGTAGCTCGTGAAAGATTCTTGATGTATCCAATATTCTTACAAATGATCTTGAATCATGTGGCTCCTACGCTACCTCAGCGCCGTCCCATTCGATATGTAGAGAGTGTCAGCAAGAGGATATTCGCACAATGCAGATCGTCGAGTGCTCGAAGTAAACCAGAGCTTCGTCCACGACATACTCCGTTATTTGGTTATTTGATAAACCCGGCGTATGTTGCTCCCCGTGGAGACGAGTTTCGGGATCCGGCACCGCAACAGGCCGTTGTTTCTCAACCACCACCTGTGGTACAGCAAGCTTTACCTGTTGCTCCTGTTGTGGCACCGGAGGAACAAGTAGACCTTGAAGCTGCTTTTGGTGGCCAAGAGTTCTTTGATATGGAACGAGTTGATCCTGAGGCAGATATTCAGGTCTCAGTAGCAGAGGTTTCTGGTGTTGATGTGTCAATGGTAGCTACGTCTGTAGCTGATTCTGAAAGAACCGACTCTGACTCCTCAGCTGATGATATTGCTGAAGCAAGACAGATTCTGGTCACCCAAGAAAGAATTCATGGAAAAAGAAAGAAAGACACAGATGACAGTGAATCTGATTTTGAGGAGGAGTTAGATCGGTTGATTCGTCGATCGAAAAGGGTTAGAACGGGTGAAGGCTCGGGAGCTGGTGAAAGCTCGAGGGTGGTTCGTTTCTCTCCACCCGCTTTATCTGGTATGACTATGGTCCCTGCATCGATGACTGTGTCAGGACCGATCACCTCGGGTGTTCCCGTGATAACTACATCATCTTTCTTTGGCATTCCACCCACTACTTTTCAGCTTTCGACTCCAGAAATTGTTTGCTTGTCACCTCCTACTCTTACTCCATCGGAGGTTGTGACAAGATTTGTTGAGTCGACTTTGGTTGCCACCGCGGGTTTATCTGATACAATACCACATGCGGTTACTTTTAAGCCTGTTTCTGATGTTCCGGCTACCTTGGGAATCCCTCCACCTTATGCTCAAGACATTTCTCATATGAGGTTTGATTTTGATGCAACTTTATCTATCTCGGAAAGGATAGCAACTCTTGAAAGGGTCGTGGCAGAACAGTCAAGAATCAACTTGATCCAGACTCACGCTATCCAGCGCCTTGTTGTAGAAAATAAGATTCAGTCGTCCCTCCTGGTTGAGCACGGTAAGCTTTTTGATGCTTTAAAACAGTTCTTAGCATCTCAGGGGGAGACGAGCTGCAAGGGCGATGAGTTGAGGACGAAGAAGAGAAATGATCGAGACGATGATCCCAATGCATCGAAAGGTGCAGGTGGTGAGTTGCCAAGAACTGAACAAACTCTTGGGACTTCCACATCTCAGGGGGAGTCAACTGGTGCAACAGGTGGATCAGGGGGTGATGATGTGGTGGTAGTGGATGATGAGGAGATGTTAGATGACGATATTGTAGGTGACGTCGATGTGTTACCAGTTGAAGAGATTGAGAAGATAGGAGCCGAGATTGTGATTGACAGTGAGATTGAAGAGGGAGAGATTGTGGAGGATAATGTAGAACATGAAATTCCAGATGTTGATAAGTCAAATGTGGGTCAAGATATGGGAAGTGATGAGACTGAATGGGAAGAGCAGCCGAGATGGAAAGAAGGCTACGCTCCATGGTTCGTAAAGACAAAGAAGCCAGCGGTTCCAACTATGTTTAAAAAGAGTTATAATATCAAAGGGTATGCTGAATCAAAGAAGGGGATTATATGCTGGTTGTATGATGAGCAGTTGAGGCTATTTGTGATTAAACGTTACGATGGGATTCAGTACTTCAAGAGGTTGTTGAGATCATTGAATACCTTGCCTGAGTGTGAGGTGAAGGATTTGGCCAAGTTGGGGTTGATAAACAGGAGTGATGATAATATGGCTAGGATTATTGGGAAGATCGTGTGGAAAGAAAGTATAAAAGAGAAAAGGTTCGAGTTGTTAAAGCCGCAGAAAGGGAAGCTTGTTGAAGATAAAGACAGAGGAATGAGAGCTGATGGCAAACCTTGGATGGTAATGAAGTATAAGTCTATCTGGTGTTTAAAAGAAGATCCGATGAAACAAATGCCCAAGGATGTCTTAAAGAATCTGAAATGGCGGTATGTCGATAGTCAAACAGCTGAAGCGGTTATGGAGGATGAGGATGAACAAGAGGTGCTGAGAGTGTATGATCCTATGCACTTGGTAAATTTGTCTCAAGCTGACTTGCAGGTGCTAGACGAGAAAAAGATATTCTATATTCCTGCATGGAAAGATGAAGCTAAGAAATATCAGAGAGTAGTTTCCGTTTGTGTCAGAGAAGGCGTTCATGCTTGAAGACGAGTGACTCGAGATTTTTGGGATTACAAGACAAGTGATTGAAGATAGAGATATGAAGCTACTGCCAAGGGGGAGTCTGTTGGTGTATTATGTCAGTAGTTCAGTATCTAGTGTTAGTAATCATGCTGGTTTGTTTTGTTTTGGTTTGTATAGGTTGTCTCACAAGTTCGCCTAATATAAGCGAACTTGTGGACAAGCGAAGTTATTGACAACTTCGCCTAGTCTGTTAGGCGAAGTTGTCGAAGGCTTTATATGCCTTGGCTACGGCTTGTTTTAGGGAAGGATTCCAGAATGTGTAATTGTGATTGTTTTGTCACGTGTTGAAAGGTTGCAATACAACGTGTCTTTTGGGTATTGTAACGTGTGTTCGTGTTCGGTATTAACGTAGTTTACATCTTACGCTCGTATCGTCTTACGTAAGGATTTCGCACCTACGTAGTACGAGATACTTCCGTGTAGATCCGGCTGGGAACCTACAAAATTTCAACTAAAGTGATATTTTTCAGTATTCTCATCGAACACCCAACTCAATCGAAAATACATGCATTACTAACAAACATAGCACACCGTGACACACCACCAGTCTTGGTTGTGTTATACCTTTAAAATATTCATGAAATTAGTAGCAAATTAACAATCCTTTAAGATAACATACAAACAAAAAAAATCTAACCAACCTTCATGTTTCAGTCATTTAATTTTTTTCTTTAAAATAAACTTTAAGGTGATATTTTTCATCCTCTTGGTGAATTTGCCTATGCCAAACAAACATTTTACGTTACTAGTTGTGACATAATAATGAGCAACCAGTTTGCGCACATAATACTTTTGCATATCTTTCGGATTTACACTAGGAAAAGACATGCCTAGATTGAAATCATGATTTGAAAAATGATTAATTTGATAAACGACATGGACAAAATGACGAGCAAGTGTAATCATACATACTGAATTTTGGTTTCCTTAGAGTAGGCATCTAAGGAGACATGAATGGAATTCGAACAAGGATGATAGGATAGTACTTAAGTGAGGATAGAATGAACATAAGAAAAGACATAGATGACACAAAAGAAACATACACTAATGGAAAACATGGTAATTATTGACTAAGGAATTGAAAGGATGGTAGACCCAACTACATAAAAGAATATCCAACCACATTCCCGAACAAGTTTTTCATATGTTAAAATATCTCAAGTACAACATAAACCTAATTTCAAGTCGTAGAAACACAAACATAAACTTATGAGCTAAAAACGTGACCATCATGAACCACATCGATTCACAAACATCAAGCACAATAGTGTGTACGATTTATGGTTGGACCATAAAACCAATGCAAGTTATATATTTTAACTATTTAGCAAAAAAAATGTTGTTTCCTTTTCAAGATACGAAATTAGAGATGAGCTTGGTACCATACCGGTACCGATCCTAATCTTTAAAAAAAATATTGATTAACATCATTAGAAATCCTCAAATATGTAGTCTTAAATCTTATTGCATTCCCAATAGGTTATTCATAACATTGGGGGTCAATATTATATAGAGTAGTTGCAAGTAGTTGTGAGTGGAGGAGATAAAGAAATATTTGTTTATGAATAAATTTGAAGAAACATTGTTCCCTCTGTATTTTTTAAATGTTTTTTTAACTGGTTGTGAGTTGAGGAGAGACAAAATGTAATGATAAAAATATAAAAAATATTATTTAATTAAAAAGAAAAGAGAAAATGTATTGTTTTTAGTGTAGTTATAGAGTTGTTGTTGGGTAGAAGTGCACAAACCGGGTATTTTTATGAACCAGTTTCGGGTATGATTAACAAAAGTCAAAACTAGGTCGGGTAGGAACCGGTTCTGGGTTTAGTCGAGTATTTGACCAGATTTTCCCGGATTTATTCAGGTTTTGGGTAGGGTCGAGTTTTGACCTGATAAAGGTGGATCCGATTCTGACGGGTTTGGTTCCGGGTACAATTATGGGTAGAGGTGCATAAAAAACCCGAACCAGGAACCGTGGAAAAAATATCTGAAACTGGTTTTTTTATACATAGGTTTTTAATACCCGAACCCGTACCTGACCCTGCCTGTGGGGTACAGATAGGTTATGCATTTCAGTACCAAAACCGTACCCGATTTATATCCGGTAATACTCGAAAACCGAAGCCGGATCCATACCCGGAACCAGGGTTTTCCAATATCCAAAATTTCCCCAAAAGAGACCTGAAAAACACCCGAAAATACTTCGAAAAAGTGCAATTCCTTAAAAAATCGAATCTATACTCGAAAAATACCCGGAAAAATCTCGAAAAAACCCGAAAATTGGGTTTTTTCAATACCCGAAAATAGGGTATTCAAATACCCGATTTTAGAATACTCGGTTCTATACCCAACCTGAACCTGATGCATTGGGTATGTTTTTGAAGAAAATGCCTGGACCCAATCCCGACCCAGGTATTACCAATACCCGAACCCGGTTCTATACCCGAAACCGGGTATTTGAAATAACCCGATTTGTGGACCTCTAGTTATGGGAAACCCAACTTCTTTCAAGGTCAATCAAGATGAGTGGGCCAAAAATGGCCGAAATTTAAAAGTTAATGGGCCTTTATCAATAGACAATCGAGCTAGGCGGCAACCCGAAACTTTCAACCCCAATTTCCAACACGTATTCGTTCTTCAATCCTATCATTTCCATCCACCCAATATTAACAATCCCAAACCCTAATAATAACATCCCATCTCAAACAGTCAATCACCAACAATATGTTGAGACACGTTTCGAAGCGAGTTCTAGGGCTAGGGTTACCTACAACACGGTTATCAGGTCCATCGGCTAGTCGGTTATACCACGAGAACGTTGTGGAGCATTACAATAACCCCCGTAACGTCGGTGCCTTTGACAAGAACGATCCCACCGTCGGCACCGGGCTTGTTGGTGCTCCGGCGTGTGGTGATGTTATGAAGCTTCAGATTAAGGTGGATGAAAAGACTGGAAAGATTACCGATGCGTGTTTCAAGACGTTTGGATGTGGCTCTGCTATTGCTTCTTCTTCTGTTGGTAATAATTGATATGTCATATTATGTTAATTAATATTAGTATATATGTATATGTATAATACATACATACCTTAAGATACGTGTTTAGGTTGAATAATTTGGGGATAGAATAATTTAGGCCTGTACGGGCACACGTTTGTTCATTCGTTTATGTTCATTTAGGTTTGTTTAATATCGTTTGTTTATGTATGTTCAATTATGTTTATTTGTGGTTGTTTAACTTTGTTCACTTGTGTTTGTTTGTGTTTCATCATCATTGTACTCGGTAGGGTTGTAAACGAACCGATCGAACATGAACAAGGCCTTGTTCATGTTCGTTCGTTAAGGAGATATTGTGTTTACGAACACTTACCGAACGAGATTTTATGTTTGTGTTCGTTCTTTAAGAAAATGAATGTATTCACGAACGGTTCACTAACACAAATAAAATTGGTAGATCCTAGAGATTGAGATCGATATGTTCATCACTGTGAATAATGAATGATTGTAAGCAAATCGAACAAACACAAATAATTTGGTAATTGCTTCTTTTTCTGTTGGTAATTAGTTTTTATTCTTACTTAGGGTTTTGATATGTGTTTAGGTTGAGTAATTTGGGGATAGAATAATTTAGGCCTGTAAATGAACCGAGGGCTCAATAACTGTTTGGTTATTTAATAAACAAACGAACATGAACAAAATTTATTGTTCATTTAATTAAATAGACGTTCTTTTATGTTTGTGCACTGGAACATCTGTTTAAGTTTGCTCATTTATGTTTGGTCAATTATGTTCGATTTAAGTTTGTGAGTTCATGTTTGTTCATATGTTACGGTCATCGGGTCATGAACTGTTTGTTTAGGTTTTAAACGAGCGAACATGCATGAACACGGACATGAACATGTACATTTTCGTAATGAATGGATGTGTTTTCAGTTAAGCTATTACCCGGTTTTAAGTGAAAAGTTGGTGAGAACCTTCATCCCTACATGGCGGTGACGTGTTGGGGCGTTTTTCGCTTTTTAGTTAAACCCGCTAAACACTGTTTTGTTTCTTTTTTCACTTTAAGCTTTTATAAGAAACAAGTTTGAAGTTAAGTTAGTAGCTTTTATACAAACTTCTAGTAGCCTGAAAACTTAAAGTGAGAAAGAGAAACTTCTAAAGGGTTTGGTCATGTTTGGCTCATTTACAAACTATGTAGTCAATATCGGTGGTATCTTGGTGATAACTCGGTTATCAGTCCTCATGTGAATTATTGGTCAGAATATCGGTACCGATAATATCGTTGATATTGACCAGTATTTCACTGACATCTGTGTTTTAAGTTTTACTTTTCAACTGTTAGTGTTTAATGTTGGTGTTTTGAGTCTTACTCAGTTTCTAGTTGCTACAATTTTTAGTTTTTTGCAAGTTGCAAAAGGATAATTTGTTAAAGTAGGAGAGTATACTGAATTGGTAGAGTTAAAGTGCTATATATTATGCATGATATTAAAGTTACCGATTTCCCACTGATATCTCACCGCGATTACCGATATCTCAAATATCGGTCCTCAACCGATATCCGATATTTTTCCGCATTAACTGCTTAGTTTACAAACTAGCCGAACCAAGCGTACTTTTGCTCACGCTTAGCTCGTTTACGAAGCAAACCAAATCGAATGAGCATTTTCCAAGCGAGTGTTGAACGTTGAGCTGAGTGACAGTCCCGAAAGTCTTGATTGTTGTTTGTATTGCTTAAAATTGGTTTAACAATCAAGTGCTAAAAGGCTGATTAGATTAGATCAAAATTAGCGGCATTAGGTTGATTATCCTGTTTGATAAGAACACATTAATCTTTAACAATTAGTGTGTGGAAGATTAATCATTAAAGATGGATTATGTGCTGACTGCTGAAGAGTATGATGATTTCTTGTGTATTTTGGCATTAAGATAACGGTTGTAAATTGGTAATTTGTAAATGTTTACCTTGTGATTTCAGCTACTGAGTGGGTCAAAGGAAAACAGATGGAAGAAGTTCTCACCATCAAGAACACGTGAGTTTCGGGCCTTTCTCTTTATTATCATTGCTATTATATACTTGGCTTGCATTTCAGCATTCATTTGGTTATTGATAAATGATATAAACTTGTATCTTTATTCAATAGCCCTATAATTATTTATTTTTAAGCTTGTGCCATTATATGATGGCTTGCTTATCACTGTTGAAGGTCAACTAAATGTCAAAGTTAGAATGTCACTCTTTTTACCTGGCCCTTATTAATGCCTTTTAGATTATTGTAAGGACAAGACTTTTTAAGTGCGTGAGAGTGAAAGTGAGGATCCCAGGGTGCATAAGTACTCAAAAACAATTTAAATATTAATTTAGTACTCCCACTAAAGCAACGGAACTTTTAATTTATGTATATAGAGGACTTATTATAAACTGTCTCTTAAGATCCTGTTTAGTTCACAGAATTCCATGGAATCGTAATTGGATTTGGAATGTGTTCTTTCAATCAATTGGATTGACGGTCATCTAACTTTTCTTCATACAAGCGAAGGAATTTAAAACATTCCAAAGGAAAGTCAACACGTTACATTATCAATATAATTTAGAAATAAAATTTTCAGTGGCTGAAAAAATCTATGTGGCAAACCAAAATCAAATTCAAAGCCAATATTAGACCACCAATACTCCAATAGAATCACAAATATCATCCACTCGTGTAACCAAAATGTACTGAAACAAAAAAAACAAGTTACAGATTATTTGCACAATGAACATCGATAATGAACCACAAATAGAAATCGCTAATAATCCAAAATAGGAAACTGGAACCGATAATAGACCACAAACCCACAAAAGCTGACCACCACTGAATCACTGATGAAACTAATCGATGCTCTGTAGAATAAGTGAATAACCAACATGTGGTGATCATATGTTGAATTTTAAAAGGCTAAAAGCTTTGATCTTTGAATAGTAAACGTTGAAGAGATTATATGTTGAATTTTGAAAGGCTAAAAGCTTTGATCTTTGAATGGAAAACGTTGAAGGGATCATATGTTGAATTTTAAAAGGCTAAAAGCTTTGATCTTTGAATGGAAAACGTTGAAGAATGATCAATTGATCATTGATAGTGTAGCAGATATGATGAGTTGGAATGGGATGCGAAATAAGGGGGTGATTAATATTGTCATTTTAGAATTTTTAGCGTTCTAATTTCATACACAACTTCACAGACCAAATGCGACTTAGATTTTGATTGGAGTTAATTCCAGTTTTTCTAAATTCTAATTTCTTTGAAACATTTAACTTTTTTCATAAAAGTTTGTGACCAAAATGACTCCATAGTTTTGTTCCAAATTCTATTGATGAGTGATTTGAAACCAAGATTGGTATAATTGCTCTTATTTAGTAATTATATATCTGTAGGTGCTCACATTATATAGATGCAAAACTTATAACTGATACTTTTTTTTTACAGAGAAATTGCAAAACATCTTTCCCTACCTCCTGTGAAACTTCACTGCAGCATGCTTGCTGAAGATGCGATCAAGGCAGCGGTCAAAGATTACGAGACCAAACGTGGAAAATCAGTTGCTTCCACTGCTGACAAGGCTGCTGAGGCTTGATCACTCATAAAACAAAATCATATGCTTTTTACTGTATGTTGTTTTTTCTTCAACTATGGTGTCTGTTTGGTATGTAACTCGTGTTACGTTTCTATAGATGTTTGGTACATTTGATACTATGGATATCTGAATGTGTATGTATATTATGAATTAGAATAATGTTCAAGTTTATTGGATTAAGCATATATGAAGTGCTTGATTTGATAATCCTACTCTCACATATTTGATATTAATCATTGTTAGGATGATATTCACAAAATGGTTTGTGTGATTTTCTATTCCTTGTCTTTTAGCCATGGCATGAAGACAAGATTAAGTAGTTGCTATGAATGGATGGGAGTTGATAGAGTTGTAAAGTCTTCAAAAGGCTTCTATAGTTCTATGCCATTATTGCCACCCACTACAACATCTAATGATATCTGATATGTGATGATAAAATGACACATCTTCCACCAAACAAAGGGTGTTGCTTTTCATGTAAATGACTTACATGTGATGTTAACAAGTTTGGAAAACATAGCAATGGAAATTTAACTTAGGGGTTGTTTGGGGTTGTTTGACAATCATGTGTCTGGTCATTAAGAGGTCTGACCGATTAAAGAGGTAGGTAGTCTCTGAATCGGTCAACATGTCTTTTAAAACTCACCCATTAAGAGGCTTTCATGTTGTTATTTGGTACTTTCATACTTTGCTTGATCTAGAGAAGATGAATCCAACCCAACTCTTTAATAGATCAAATAACCGAATACCATCATTTTCGTTATACGTGGCTTCCATGTGGTTATTTGGACAGAAATAATTTTGTGCTCATTCGAAAAATCGAAGATCACGGGATGTATTGCTAAAATCATAATATAAAATGACAAAGTTAAGTTTTATGAGCCTTAATATAAAGCCGATGCATAACTATATCATGACTAAAGATTATTCACATCTGATGTCACATTTGACTTTGTTTTGGTTATTAGTTATGTGGCATGAAACATGCTTAAAGCACTTCTGTTTGCGTCTCAGTTTCTCCTAATATACTAGAAGAGTTCCACCCTTTAAATTATAAAATGTCTTTTTTACTTCTTTAAAAATGAAGCTTCCCTTTTGATTATTTTCTGTCTTTAGCAATCATTAAAAAATGGGGAATGTAGTTTAAGACCGATATATAGGTCGGTTAGTGTAAATATTGGTTTTTCTGTACAAAGAATCTTAGACGATCACCGTACACATGTATATAGGGTGGTGTGTCAGTGTCATGCGTGATTAAAATATAAATGATTTTTAGATGCATCGTTATAATCATCCAATTCGTTCATGCATATAAGTACACCGTAGATACATAGTTGTAGTATTGAATGTACTATTGTCATTAGTTTAGACTTTAGACCCACCATTATAATTAATAATGCCACATTTAGAAAACTTCGCTTTTAAGTGTGTATTAATAAAAATGTTTTTATCCCTAAAATATATAAAAGTTATTGAGTTTCTAAAAGCAATACAACCTATATTCAAATAAAAAATATTCAATGGTTGAGTTTGATTTTTTTTCCTTTAGCTATTTAATATTGTATTGCTATTTACAATCTTGTTATCGTTTTAATCTTAATTATTCAAATCACACACAAAAATCACACTGGTGCGTAGTTAGATACACTATATACATATTTTATATCTAGGAGCTCGAGCTCAAGGAGCCGAGCTGCTCGTGAGATCGGCTCGTTAAAAAGCTTAATCGAGTCGAGCTTAATCGAGGTCGAGGTTGAGCCTAAAAATATTTTTATCCCTAAAATATATAAAAGTTATTGAGTTTCAAAAGGCAATACAACCTATATTCAAATAAAAAATATTCAATGGTTGAGTTTGATTTTTTTTTCCTTTAGCTATTTAATATTGTATTGCTATTTACAATCTCGTTATCGTTTTAATCTTAATTATTCAAATCACACACAAAAATCACATTGGTGCGTAGTTAGATACACTATATACATATTTTATATCTAGGAGCTCGAGCTGCTCGCGAGATCGGCTCGTTAAAAAGCTCGATCGAGCCGAGCTTAATCGAGGTCGAGGTTGAGCCTAAAAATACGCTGGTTTAATAAACGAGCCCGAGCCCGAGTTTTACTTATCGAGCTCGAACTGGCTCGCGAGCCTAAACGAGTCTGCCATTTATATATTTTTTTAATATATATATTTAATAATTATAATTAATATATACAATGCTATGAAAAAATAAATAAAAAATAACTAAATAATATATATTATTTTATACATAAAATTATAATAGAAAAACATATATAAAATAATTATAATTATATAAAAAATAATTGATAAATTTAAAATCCATTTACGAGCCGAGCTCGAGCTTTGAAAATAGGGCTTGAAACGAGCCAAGCTCGAGCTTGAGCTCTGTGTAAGTTAAACGAGCCGAGCTCGGGCTCGGCTCGGCTCGGCTCATTTGCACCCTAGAGCTTATGACTAGTTTTCCAAACTTGAGTGTTTCAAAATCTATTTATAAAGCTCAAGTTTGGTTTGACATTGACTCGCTTATTGTTTACTACCTATTTTACTTATATTTATATTCACTTTTTATATATAACATAATCTAAGTTATATACTTATTTTTATCAAAAAAATTTATAGATGAATAATCGTTGAAAGATATATTTTAAATATAACAAACAACGTTTTTGAATCGTAAACCAGCTCGAGCTCATTAATTAAACAATCTTATTTTTTATTTTTAAATTCAAACTCATTTAAACTCCACTTAATTTAAATTTTTAACAAACTAATCTCGAATAACTCATAAACAATTTGAAATTTTGAATATGTTGAATTTTCTTTTCTTTTACACTCTTATATTATTTAATAATAATAATATTCCCATCACCGTAATATTCAGATTTCTCAAGATCCCAAGATCCCAAAGTCTTGGTCCACTGTGGAGAACAGAACAGAACACATACGTGCGTTAGCCGAACTGCTTACTACTTCAACAACAACATTAACATAAGTACACCACCACCACCGATCAATCCAAATCCCAACAACCTCTTTAACTTAACTACTGGTACTTCTCTCAACCACTCATCTCTTCATCCAAAACTGCTGTCTTGTCTGGGTATACTATACCTTCTTTTTTATTTTTATTATTTTTTTTATATCATCACTCATGCATTTATTTATCTTAGCATCAATTACTTATTAAATCCCCACAATTTGTTGGGTTTGTTTTGAATTGTAAAATATATCAAAAGGTCAATTTTGGCAGCCGGTTATTAATTACTTTTTATACTCTAGATTATTAATTTCCATGTGGGTATGATACATATATCATATATGTTGTTAAAACATTTATTGAATTTGTGGTGGTAGTTTATTTGAGAATTGTCTCTTTGTAAAACGACTGAATATTATTGGTCGGCTGTTCTGACCATAGACGGTTAAACTTTATAATTAGATGGTTTAAATGGCCGTCAGAGTGTTTTGTGAATCGTCAGATTATAAACAGTCAAACTTTGAAAATTTATGGTTAAAACGGCCATCGAGTGTTTTGGAGACGGCCGTTCTGACCATAAAATTGTCAAACTTTGAAAAGTTTTAGTTGAAACGGCCGTCTGGGTGTGATACATATATGTTTTTAAATATTTATTGAATTTGTGGTGATAGCTTATTTGAGCATTGTCTGTTTATAAAGCGATCGAACGGCTATCGGGCCAGTATCTAGATGGCCGTTCTGACAGTAGACAATCAAACTTTGAAAGCATGTGGTCAAAACAGGATGACAGTTTGAAACAATGTGGGATTAGATGTCAGACGGTGTGTGTACAGCTGTCTAGCTGTCCCTGTTACTTTTATACTTTAAATTATTAATATCCATGTGGTTGTGATGAATTGTGTACATATCTATATGATGTTAAACATTTATTGTCTGTGTGATAATTTATTTAACAATTGTCTGTTTATGAATAATCAAACGATGAAATTGAGGACTCCAAATTTGACATTGACATTGACCTGTGTAGGAAGTGGTTAGGTGAAGGGTAGAATTGAATTTAGCTATGGATGGCCTAAAAGATAACCAATCAGATATTGATGCCATTAACAACAATATAAATGAAGATAATAACAACAATAATAACAACATAACTGAGAAAGAAGATTTAGAAAAAGATATGGTTCCTCCCGTCGGCAACTCGATTCATAGATCGAGTTCACGACCGCAACTTGATCTTAGTGGTGCTGCAATTCAAGGCAATTTCGAAGAAAGAGACCCCACAATATTGTTACCGAATCAATCCGATGATATTTCTCATTTAGCACTTGACATTGGAGGTAAATTTTGTTACTTTAATATGTTGGTTATTAATACACTAAATATTATGATACCTTTATTTTATTTTAATTTTTTGTTGGATTTGTGACAGGATCGCTTATCAAGTTAGTTTATTTTTCGAGACATGAGGATCGGGCGGTCAGCGACAAGAGGAAAATGTCGACAAAGGAGAGATTCGGTGTAACGAATGGTAACCGAAGGAGTTTTCCGATTCTTGGTGGAAGGCTGCATTTTGTGAAATTTGAAACAGCTAAAATTAATGAATGTTTGGAGTTTATTCACTCAAAGCAACTTCATAGAGCAGGTGTGATTTGTTCAATCTTTTGTTACTTATGTTATATTTATTTCACTCACATCTAATTTAACCTTTTTTCGGTCCAATCTCAGACGTTGACAATGCAGTAATCAAGGTACATATTTATATAATGTTACGATTATCATATATTTTTGTTAAATAATTATAAGTTGTAACAGTTGACTAATTAGAATGTGTGAGAAGGCTACAGGTGGCGGGGCGTACAAGTTTGCCAATTTATTTAAAGAAAAACTTGGAGTTGTAATGGACAAAGAAGATGAGATGAATTGTCTTGTTGCGGGTGCAAATTTTTTGCTAAAGGTGGTATTTTTATTTTGTGTATATTAATTTCTATTCATAATTAGCGTTAAAAGAAGAAAACTATTTGTAGGCGATTCGTCATGAAGCTTTCACTCATAAAGAAGGTCATAAAGAGTTTGTGCAGATAGACCATAACGATTTGTACCCTTATCTTCTTGTTAATATTGGATCTGGTGTCAGCCTGATAAAGGTATGATCTTTTTGTCATTCTTATAATCTTTTCTGTTTACTTTTTATAAAGGTAATATATTTTAAAAATTTGTGTTTGTGTAGGTGGACGGTGACGGGAAGTTTCAACGGGTTAGCGGGACAAATGTAGGTGGTGGTACTTACTGGGGATTAGGGAGACTGTTGACTAAGTGCAAGAGGTTAGTCTTGTCTTTTGACTAATTTTATACGTGATCAAAAATATATTGAGTTAATAAATTATAACATATATATATATATATATATATATATATTTACAGTTTTGATGAATTGTTAGAGTTGAGTCAACGAGGAGATAATAGCTCTGTAGACATGCTTGTGGGAGACATTTATGGCGGATTAGATTACTCGAAGGTAAAATATTCTTATGTTATGTCATGTTATGTAACTCGTAGATGCGAATAATTATCTTTATTTGTTATTTTATTTAAAGATTGGACTTTCTGCATCGACAATCGCTTCAAGTTTTGGAAAGGCGATATCCGAGAACAAGGAGATTGAAGACTATAGACCTGAAGATATTTCTTTATCTCTACTTCGTATGATATCTTATAATATAGGGCAGGTACGGTGTATATAATGACATTGTTTTCTTATGAAAGTTTAATAACAAAAAATGGTATCTTAAAAGTTTTTTTTTTTTTTTTTTATGTAGATATCTTATTTAACTGCATTGCAACTTGGAATAAAGCGAATATTTTTTGGAGGATTTTTCATTAGGGGTCATGCTTATACCATGGATACTATTTCCTTTGCAATCCAATTTTGGTAAAAAAATTAAAATATTTTTTGCTTACAAGATTTCTCACTTATGTTATATGTTTGCCTGATAATTTGGAAAATAATGCGTTGACTTAGGTCAAAAGGAGGCGCAGAAGCTATGTTTTTGCGCCACGAAGGCTTTTTGGGAGCTTTAGGTGCATTTATGAGTTATGAAAAACATGGATTAGATGACTTAATGGTTCATCAACTCGTTGAAAGATTCCCAATGGGTGCTCCGTACACTGGTGGAAAGATTCATGGGCCCCCACTCGGAGATTTAAACGAGAAGGCAAGTTTATGATCACAAAACATAATACGAGTTTAAATGATTACGTTTATTTAATGTAGTATTGTATATTTTAGATATCATGGATGGAGAAATTTGTGAGGAAAGGAATTAAAATAACTGCGCCTGTTCCAATGGCTTCACCGAGAACTACTGGTTTAGGTGGATTTGAGGCCCCGTCTTCAAAAGGCGACGCCCTTCGTTGTGATGAAAGTAATTTAAATGTCGGTGTTCTTCATTTGGTTCCCTCGTTAGAAGTTTTCCCCTTGTTGGCTGACCCTAAAACGTATGCTATTACCGTTGTTTATTAGTTTACTTATATCGTTTAAATGATTAAACATTCACAATGTAAAGTTGGTGTTATTTACAGCTATGAACCAAACACCATTGATCTTGCTGATCCCAATGAGCTTGAGTAAGTTATTATTATTATTATTTTATTATTTTATTTTTTTTTTAATTTTTTTATATGTATTTTGGGTATAAAAGGTTCAAGGATTATCATTATTTTTATGTTGGATATTTTTCTTGTTGTAGATATTGGTTCACGGTATTGTCAGAGCATTTACCGGACCTTGTTGACAAGGTAAACATAATTACGAAACTTTTTTCGACATATCTGGATGCCTTGCTTGAAACGATGCGTTTTTTATATCCCAATAAACTTAAGTCTTGTTACCTTGTATTATAAATATTGTTATGGAATATGCAGGCGGTGGCGAGTGAAGGTGGAACAGACGATGCTAGAAGAAGGGGTAATGCGTTTGCGCGTGCATTTTCTGCTCATTTGGCACGGTACGGTACCTAGAAATGTATCTTTAAAATACTCTTAAATATTCTCCGACACATTAAAAGTTTTACAATTTCTATCTATGTTATAGGTTGATGGAAGAACCTGCTGCTTATGGGAAATTAGGACTAGCAAATCTTCTTGAATTAAGAGAAGAATGCTTGCGGGAATTTAACTTCTTTGATGCGTATCGTACTATTAAACAGAGGTATTATTTATATATTTTTTTAATTAAATTTCAATTTTTTAGAAACTAAATATAAATTATTTTGTAGAGAGAATGAGGCATCTCTTGCTGTGTTGCCTGATCTTCTAATAGAGCTTGATAGTTTGAGTGAGGTATAACTTACTACCAAACTTATAATCAAGTTTTTTTTTTTTTTTTTTTTTTAATACATTTTACGTTACCCACAAAATAAAAACATTTTAAATTCTTTGGTTTTCAGGAAACAAGGCTTCTTACATTAATAGAAGGCGTTCTTGCTGCAAATATCTTTGACTGGGGATCCCGTGCTTGCGTTGACCTTTATCACAAAGGAACAATTATTGAAATCTATAGAATGAGTCGAAAAAAGATGCAACGTCCATGGCGGGCAAGTTTATTTAAATATTGCATAATCAAACTTAAAAAAAATAAGAATGACACGTTTAATT
Organism: Bidens hawaiensis; assembly: GCF_021521415.1. Classification (NCBI taxonomy): domain Eukaryota; kingdom Viridiplantae; phylum Streptophyta; class Magnoliopsida; order Asterales; family Asteraceae; genus Bidens; species Bidens hawaiensis. Next base: position 150,803 of record NW_027495671.1, read on the forward strand.
CTGCATGTATTTTAGGTGGACGATTTTGATGCGTTTAAGGAAAGGATGGGTTTTGGAGACAAGAAACCTAGTCCTCGTCATAAACGCGCTTTGCTTTTTGTGGACAATTCAGGCGCTGATGTTGTTTTGGGAATGCTTCCACTGGCCCGTGAACTTCTACGCCGCGGAACGGAAGTGAGTCAAAATGACATAATTACCCTTCACAAAGTCTAAGCATGATGAAATGTTTATTTTAATTTTAATTTGTAGGTTGTGCTTGTTGCAAACTCCCTTCCAGCACTAAATGATGTTACCGCGATGGAACTTCCAGAAATCGTTGCCGAGGCTGCCAAGGTTTTATAAAATTACGCGACCCGAGTCCCGAATTTATAATAGTTGATTAATTTTTTGAATATTATGTTTTTGTTATAACGACAGCATTGTGACATTCTTCGTGGAGCCGCTGAAGCTGGTGGTTTACTAATGGATGCAATGATTAATACTCAAGATAATCCAAGTGAGAAACTATCTTCGACTCCGTTAATGGTGGTTGAAAACGGTTGTGGTAGTCCGTGTATCGACTTGAGACAAGTCAGCTCTGAGCTGGCAGCAGTGGCCAAAGAAGCTGATTTGGTATGCTTTCTTCAATCAATATTATTTGTATATAATTTATAATTCTATGTTGAATATTTTTGCGTCATGTAGGTTATATTGGAAGGGATGGGGCGCGCTTTGCATACCAACTATAATGCTCAGTTTAAATGTGACGCTTTGAAGGTAAAAACTTGATCATGTCATCATTTTTAATAAACGTTTCTTGTTTGTCCCGAATAATTTTTTTATTGATGTTGACGATGAAAATATTTGTGTAGCTTGCGATGGTGAAGAATCAACGATTGGCGGAGAAGTTGATTAAAGGGAATATATACGATTGCGTGTGCAGATATGAGCCAGCTAGCTAGTTGGTTGAAATGTTTGGTGTTACTTTAAGCTATACAACGTTGTTTTTATTTATGTACTTGATAATTAATCGAATCTTGTATCTATGTATTTAAGCCTCGGTTTGACGGTTTCGGCTGTGAGAAGTTCATGTTGTTGCAAGAATATGGTATCATAATATTACCAAATATGAATATACTAGTTTAAGAATGGGTATTACACGGTCAATTGATAAAAAATTAAAATTTAAACATTAAGAAATATACAATCAACAACAAAATTGTCATACATTATTAATACAATTACAACTTAAATTAAAATTACAGGAACTACAAAAGAGACGTTAGTCTTCTTTTTTCACAAATAAGAAAAAATTTCTTTGTACATTACATTCGTGGTTGTATTGGTTAGATTACCTTAATTATCAAGAATCAAAATCTTTAGCCCAATTCTGCTTGTAACTCTTGACAAGACGACGTATAGTTGTCCATGTGAGAACACGGGTTCTTTCAAGTACAAGCCAACCCTTGATAATGACTGACCTTGGCTTTTGTTTATGGTCATCGCGAAACATACTGCAAGGGGAAACTGTCGCCTTTGAAATTTATATGCTATTTTACTGTCTGTTGGAGTTAGCGGTGATCTAAGGATCAAAACTGTATGTCCAATGTTAGTTCCAGAAATAATTTTTGCTTCAACTACACGAGTACCTAAAGATATAATTTGTAGTCGAGTACCGTTACATAAGCCTTCTTTCTGGTTAAGATTTCTAAGGAGCATAACAGGAACACCAACTTTTAGCACAAGTTTGTGGTTTGGTAGTTCGGATATTCTTAGACCATTAAGCAGTTCAGGGGAGTATAAAGTTGTATCAACAGTGTCATTGATATATTCTGATTTACATATGGTATCTGAACTTAAGTACTCGACTTCATCACCTGGAAAAAACTTGAGCAAACTATCATTAATCTCATCAACAATTTCGTTTGTTGGTGCAAGTATGGCTCTGTCTTGAAAGTAATGTTGGTTCTCGTAATCCTGTAGAATATCAGGATATACAAAGTCAAAAAGTTTTGATATAGGATCAACAGAATCTTTTATAAGTAGATCCTCAGGTATATCTATCGTTGCAACATCATCATCAGGACCGCCAATATTACCTTCACCTATATTTAAAAGCCATTTTGCGAATAATCTAGTTTCTTCAACATCAGATGATGACCTACCCATAGTCAACCTTAGATTTTTTGTTAATCTCAAGACATTGCATTCACTCCAAATGTAAGAAGAACATAGAGAGGCGTTTACTATGTCTTGTCTAGTGCATTTTTGAACTACAGGCAGGATTTGTCGAAAGTCTCCTCCAAATACAATAACTTTTCCTTCCAAATAGCAAATTAGAAGATAAAACATCTTTTAAAGACCTATCAAGAGCTTGAAACCCATGTTTGTGAGCCATTGGAGCCTCGTCCCAAATTATTAATTTGGTTTTTTCTAATAATTGTGCCTCGTCTGTGCCTGGATCAATGTAGCAAGTAGAATCCTCATTCAGATTTATCGGAATATGAAACCTGGAATGTGCTATGCGACCTGGAATGTACCCGATGAAAAATAAATTCCAATAAGTTATATGTTTTTTAGGCTATTTTTGGAGTCAATTAGTCAAATGAAACCAACTAAAATGATAAATGAAAACAAAGAGAGGAGAAGAGTTGTTTCCATTACTTTAATTCGTTGGTAGCAAATTTCTATATTTGTTACGTCCTAATGTCATGAAAGGGTCTGAATATATAATGAATCTCAATAATTCTATCATATTTAATTTCTAAAACTTAACTTATTAAAAATTTCTTAATGGACAGACACAGACATGAATTTTCGTTCGGTTGAGTGTTCGTGAACCGTCCGTTTGTCGGCCAAAAGCTTAACGGACGGACACGAACATGCTCTTGTTTGATCTTGTTCGGTCCATGTACACCCGTTATGATAATAAATATCAAATAAGAAAATCTCATTTTTCTCACATCTTCATCTAGTAAATGGGCTACTAAAGGATACAAAAACTCATATTAGTTTTACTCGCTATATGAATTATCCTAAAGTTTCATGTACTTTTTTTTTTTTTTTAATAAAAGTTTTATATAATTTACTATAAAACGATTACAATAAAGTGGCAGGCAAACGGGCAACAAGCTGCGCTGCAACCTCTTTTTGAACAGCAAAGCCAATCCTGCTAAAAATTTAGTTGAGGCATTTCATCGAGCACCTTATGTGCATACCTTCTCAGCCTTCTAATTGTGCTGAACAAACAAAGGATTAATCCTCCAAGCTCTTTCAATCTAAGTAATATAAATATGTTGTTAAATTAAAAAGGTAACTAAATTCACATAAATCAACAAAAGAAAATCAAAAGACCTAAAGTAAACAGATTTTTGTAATGAACAAAATAATCAAATCAAATTAATTACTAACCATGATGTGCTGCAATTGGAGAACAAAGCATGATATAAATCAGCAGCGGACGAGGGTCGCGTGTATCGGAGAACAAATGAGGCAAATAGTAATCAGGTTCTTCAACAATGACAGCGTCCTAGGGCTTGTAACAGGTGAGGTGTTGATCCAAATCGGCAGTGGGAATCGAATATGAAGGATGATGATGCTGAAAACGTATAGAGGAATCGAATAGGTGAGAAGCTGTTATGAAGTGACACGTGGGTGAATTTGGTATTCATTTATTATATAGTAGATGACACATGATTTGTAAATTGTAATTACATAAGACAGCTTTAACAAAAAAATTGTCTACAAATGAGATATCTTATATGTATGTATAGATTCTATAATAAACATAAGTTGGGCATTTGGTCTAGTGGTATGATTCTCGCTTTGGGATATTTATTTTTCATGATATACATAAATTCTTTTTTTCATAGCTATTCATACGAAAGAAAATCGTAACTCATTCCTCCCAGTAACAGAACCAACACGTTTTAATTGGGGGTCGTGATAAAACGTTTTTATATTCGTAACTCATTGGTGAATAACATTTTTTACCAACAATTAGTAATGGTAACTTTCGAGTTTCTATACCTTAAAGTCTCTTTAAAATTGTTTCACTTTAAACATTTGTGAAAACATATTTCTCGACAACTAAACAAAAAATCGTTAAATTGATTTAAGCAAGGCCAGCTCACCAACATTATCATCTTCTGATAGTTCAACTACTTCTCGAGTTCTTTATTATTACTTCCATGATTAATTTTGAAATTTTTTTACCAATGTATCTATCCCTTCTATATGTGATAAGAATAGCTTTTCTCAAACAAATTAAAATAAATAGTATATATTTTACAATATTCGTTTATATTATTAGGTTCACTTGCAAGATATAACTACAAAATAATTACTATATTTTTATAGAAAATAAATAAAGAAAACGTATGAAAATAGCTCTTCGAGACATTTCGAGCCAAGTTGGCTCTCACTCGTATATTAGTTCAACTTGAACTCAAGTTGTGAACAAAGCTAATTCCTACACGATTGCCTCCATTGGACAATTGTTTATTATTATAAAAATATATATTGATGAAGATAACATAATTAAAAACCATCACCTTTTTGAAAGTAGTGATGAGCTAGATACTATGCATAAAACATCAAAACTATTATAAAAATTGCAATTTATTTCCTTTTATAATACCAAAAAAACAAAACCGACATATGATATCCTCTAGTTGTTCATGCCTTCGTGGTTGTAGTGATCATTATTTCATGCAATCATGTACCATCTTATAGGTCGGCAATTCTTGAGACGAATGAAAACACAAAAATAATCATGTTACTAAGTTTTAGGTATTATTTGTAAAAATTATAGTCATTACAACTAGATTCTTTGTGTCAACGAATAGTTTACAAAACTAGTCGCGACGACTGTTTAGGCTAAGAATTTCAGGGACGAGTATTTTGAAGGCCTACTTGTCGAGATGAGTATTTTGATGCACTAAACATTTGTGGACGACTATTTTAGGTAAAAAATAGTTTGGGCGAGTTTTTATAAAATTTTTGCTCTTTTCTTAATATTATATTATTATATTTAATTTTCTCATAATTAGTTTTACTTTGATTACTTTTAAAATATAAAGTTTTACTAAAATCCAAATACATCGTTGAGACGTGTTTTTTTTATCTGCGCACGGACATAAGACCGAGCTGGCCAAATTTATATCGAGGTTTTTTTTACCAGCTCGGTTTTGAATAAATTTTATGTTCGCACGTAGATAAGAAAACACTTCTCAACGGTTTATTTGGATTTTAGTTAAACTTTATATTTTAAAAGTTATAAAAAACTAATTATGAGTAAAATTAAATATAATATTAAGAAAAGTACAAAAAAAATTCATAAAAACTTGTCTAGAATATTTTTTTTATCTAAAATAGTTTTTCCTGGCAAGTTTAGCTCTTCAAAATACTCGTTCTAGAAATTTTTTTAGCCTAAAATGGTCGTCCCGACCAGTTTTATAAACTACTAGTCGTCCCGACCAATTGATATCAAGAATACAATCTTCACGACTAGTTTAAATTACCTATTCTTTTGTAAATAATACCTAAAACTTGAATCTTGTTTTTTAAAATACTTGTTGTTTTGGGATTTTTCTCCTTAGGTAATTATTAGGTTGATTAAAGTTTGGGTACTAAAGTTTATTTTATTTCTTTTTATTTGGTCTTTCGAAAACTGACTCCAATAATTTTTCAAAGGGTAAACAAATTGAATTTAGCAAACCGTTTGTCAATTGTTGGATGAAAAGTTCTTTTACCTCAGTTCATTTTATTAATGAGCTTTCATGAATAAAGGCCAATTCGCATAGTTGTATTTGCTAATATTCATTTTTATGTGCATTGTCATTCATTAAACTTGTATAAAATATAGATGTACCTATCACATTTTAAATCTTCATATTTATCAAAATGTATATTTCTGAACAACATGTCACATCCTATACGATTTATAACTTTTAATATGTCCGTGTATTCGTTTATGTTTGCTTAATTAGTTCATTTATGTTCCTTTTGTGTCTTTAACAATGAATACATACAAACACAAACAACTAACACATAAACACATAATTTAGTTAGGTTATGTGTTCACGTGTCGTCCTTTTACCTAAAGAAAGTTAAACAAACAAACACGATGCTTGGAATTTAATCTTTTAATTAATATATAATTTACTTTATTTTTTTATATCGAGTATAAACACTTATAAAAATACTATAAATTTATGTAGGATTTCTAATCTCCATCTTTCTTTCTTAATCTTATATTAAATAACACCAGTGCCTAGTGTCCACACCCGCAACCTTGGTTACCGGCATAAAGATATAACTGACGTGTAACTCAAGTTTATCTTAAAAGAAATTAGCTTTAAAATTTAGAATAGATAACTCATAACATAATTATTTGACAATTTTATGTAATATTATTTTTATTTGTTATTATTTTACGGTAAAAGTTATATCATTCACAATTTATGTATTATAATTTTTTTAAATGCATTGATGATTAATATTCTATCCAACTAAGTAACAAAACCGGTCACGACTTTCCTAAATAATATCATTTCATTTCACACGAACCCAACCGACTTACTTCACGTGTCCACCTGCCCAAGAAACCCCAAGGGCAAATCCGTCATTTCCCACGTGCCATCCAGTTCCGTGGAGGAAAAGGTTTCTTTATTACAACCGACTCCACCACCATCCATATTAATACCGGTGGCCACGCCACCAGTTTCCGCCGCACTGCCTCCGTATATTATTATCATCAAACTTGGTCCATACGGTTGGTTCTCACGAATCCATTGGCGTGCCTGTTATTTATATTCACACCAAATTAATTCTTTCATTATTCATTATTCATCATCCACACGTATACAATATTCTCAGCGTTTCAGCTTAAGCAGACAATCTGTTTTTGACTATATATTATTTTCCAGCTTTCAAGTTGCTGAGTTAATTAATGTGCTCCGGGCGTGTTAACTGGAACTCGTTCTTTGGGTAGAATCATCTAGCTTTTCTTAGTCGGTTCTTTGGGTAGATTCATCTAGCTTTTCTTAGTCGGGTAAGCGGACAAACAATCTGTTATTGACTATATATTATTTTCCAGCTTTCAAGTTGAGTTAATTAATATGCTCCGGGTGTATTAACTGCAACTCGTTCTTTGGGTAGAATCATCTAGCTTTTCAAGTAGTCAGTATTGGGTATTGTTTAACCAATGGAAAAATTATTGCCATTCGTTGCGGATCGGAGAATCATTGTTTCTGAAGACGAGGGCGATTCATCGTGTGTTTTGGATTGCGAAAGTAGCGTTTCTGGAACCCGAGTTGTTGAACCCGGGTCGATTGAGCTAAACGGGTTGGTTCGGTTGGATGAGAGTGATAGATTGTATGGGATGATAGGGAGTAAGTTTGTGTCTAGGTTGAGTGAGCTTGGGGTTAATGTTGAAGTTGGATGTATACATAGGAATATGTTTAGTGCAAGTGTTATTGCTCAAGCTAGAGTTAGTAGCTTTCAGATATTTAGAAAAGCTGTGGAGAAGAGGAATGGTGGTGATGCAAATGTTAAGTATGCTTGGTTCGGTGGATCGAAAGATGAGATTGAGAATATTGTTCAGCACGGGTTCGGGTATGGTAATATTCGGAAGGATGGGTTGTTTGATCATGGAGTTGTGCTTTGTGCTGATCATTCTCCTCTTGAAAGGTTAGTAGATCTTAATTTATGTTCTTCATAGTCATAGTTCTTAATTACTATTATGATGATTCTTTAGTTATTAGTTAGGGGCTAGGGGTGTAAACGAGCCGAGCCGCTTGCGAGCTACATGAGCTCGGGTCGATAAAAATTTCGAAATGACTCGAGCTTGTGCCTCGAATAAAGCTCGTTTGTTTACCCATCTTGGATTTTTATGTATTAGTTTCACAATGCACAATTGAGCTTGGGCCGGGCTTTGACTCGTTTAAGGTACTACACAAGCTCGAGCCAAGCAAGTTTTCCTCAAAAAATACATGTATTTTAATATTTTAATAAAAAAGTGTATATAAATTAATTGATAAATAATAAACTAGTCGAACCTGAGTCGAGCTTAAAGATACAAGTCACGCCGAGCATTCTACTCATGCTCGGGCTTGGCTCATTTACACCCCTATTATTACTATTAGTACGGTTTAGTGCTGTGCTAAAGCCAAAAACGGACAACAATTTTGAACAAAAAGGCCGAACTTTGAATATTATTAGTCAGGTTACTGTCATTTCGTTTGAACAATAATCGGACGGCCGTTCTAGCTATTGGCAGTCACACTTTGAAAGTTATTGGTTAGAACGGTGGTTTGGCTAATATCCGCTAATGTCCATACAACCGTGCTGATCATAGATAGTCAAACTTTGAAAATTTATGGTCAAAACGGTCGTCCAACCTCTATTCAAATGGCCTTTTTGAAAGAGTGTTGAGATTAGATGTTAGACGGTGCATTGGAATGATAAATCGATAATGATTGACTAATATAACGATATTAACAGTGTGCAGTCTGCAATTGCTGATGAAGATGGAAACAAACACATATTGCTTTGCCGTGTGCTATTGGGAAAAACAGAGCTTGTGAACCGTGGTTCTAAGCAATCTCATCCGAGTTCCGACAGTTTCCAGTCAGGTGTTGATGATTTGGTCTCCCCTAAGAAGTACATCGTGTGGAGCAGCCACATGAACACTCATATATTACCCGAATTCCTCATAAGTTTCAAGACACCAACGCGCACGAACAATAAGCCTAGACAAGATGGAACTCGTCTCAAGAAACCAATTTCCCCTTGGATCCCAATTCCAGAACTCCTTGCAGCACTTTCCAAGGTTTTGCCACCTAAAGCTATCAAAGAGATGACACAGTTTCGTCAACGTTACATTGTAAGTGCCCAACAAATGATTTGACTTTCTTGTATTCGGTTTCTTGATCCTAATGCTTTTGTTATGGTTTAACAGGAGCATAAGATCTCTAGATGTGATATGATACGAAGAATCAGACGGGTCATGGGTGATCGGCTGCTCTTGATGGTTCTCAAAAATTTCACCGAGCAGGTACACGTTCATTTCAGTTCAGATTTTTCATGAATTGTTGTCTAGTATATGACATCGATGGACGATGAACATATACTAAATGGTAAGCAGAGTGATCATGATATTCTTTGTGTTTTTGATTTTGCAGAGGCAGTGCAACCGTTTCGGTTAGAAAGTTGTGGTCGCATGCATATAATACGAGTATGAGCAGGAGATTGAGGGAGATGATTGTTTGCTGGTGAAAACCAGAGAGGAGAGATTGTTAGATATTAGATAGGTTACAGTTTACATTGGACACAGACGTTTGTAGTTTGTACTTCATACACTTTCAGTAGTAGAAACTGATCCATTGTTTTCTTGATCTCATTTATGTAAGGTTTTGTTATTATAACTATGATATGATAATTATGATGGAAAATTTTCAAAATAGCTTATTTTAACGTCCTTGCTTTCATTCTAGTCCATGGTAATCATAAAATCCTCAAAATGGCCAATTAAGTGTTGTCGAACCTACGGTTCTTTGATCACCAACGCTTCGAAACTCATGGGCGTGTAATATCGCAACGTAGATTCTATAGGACGACGAAGTAGTTGTTTATCCTAACGGTTTTTTGACCACCAACGCTATGAAACTAATGGTATTATATTGCAACATAGATTCTATAGGCCGATGAAGCAACTGTTTATGCGACGCGCCCGGCTCATCCATTATTTTACCATAAAAGTAAGAACAATTGTTTTAACAAAAAATAAATTAATAATAAAACAAGGCTTCAGCAAATAATTATGATTTATTGAATTTTAATAATCCATATCGAATGTTATTGAGCAATAATAATCCCTATTTATTTTATAGCAATTTGTGCCAAATTGAAAAGGTTGGCCTCCAATGGTCCTCTATTAAAAAAAATACTTTAACGGTGTAATATTTTTTTTCCGAATTTCAAACTAATATTTTGGGTTTTTGATCGGAAGGAGGATATGAGTCAATTGGTGTAAAACTTAGCTCGAAACGTTGATCCAAACGGCTTGATTTTTGTTAATTGTAAGTTCAAAGACCCGAATGAAGCATTGTTTCGTCGTTTTAGAGCACCATTTCGAACTAAATTTTACATTAGTCGACTCGCATTCTTCTTCCGATCATAACCAATAAAAAATTAGCTTGAAAATAGGAAAAAAGTATAATGAAGTTAAGTCCTTTTTAACAGGGGATCATTGGAGGCAGCTTTTTTAAATTTGGGACCGCTGGTGGTGATAAAATGAATCATCATCATCATCATCATCATCGTACTCAGTATATCCCACCAATAGCAAAGCTATGGTAGGGTCTGAGGAGGGTAAGATGTAGGCAGCCTTACCTCTACCCCATAGGGATAGAGAGGCTGCTTCCGGTGAGACCCCCGGCTCGATGGTAGTTTTGCATCAAGCCTTGGACATAAGGCACATAGCACTCAATCATCAGGACACCGGCTGATCGGTGCATGTACCCTTATCTTTCAGCTATCAACGCCACTACATGATGCCTGATTAACCGTCCGTCACTTTTAACGTTATTTTCACGAGATTAGTAAAATAACGTCAAAATTATTGCAATTTCACTTTTGCCCACCCGAGGGTTCACACATATATACATCATATGTGCGCACCGTAAGCATGGCTATTATCGACCAATACCATTTAATATGAATTATTAAAATCCAATAAACCAATAATTATAGACCCCTATTTTCTTGTTCTTGTCAAATGTAAGAGTTAGTGTACGTTTGGTTTGATTCATCAACTACAAAATGTAACCTTTGAATTTGATTTAAAGTTCACTCAAAGTTTTTGAGGGTACAAAAAAAGTGTTGGTATATTGATCACTCACACAGTGTAACAAATTTTGAGAGTTTGTGATAAGTTACAACTAGTTACGTTTGGTGACTATGGATTGCCTTCGTGTTCAAGTTTGACACGCACCCCATGCCAAATAAGTAAAAGTTGTGTAATATCCAATTACGTAGATATATAGTGGAACGGTTAAAGTTAAAATACAAAGGACAAGGAAAATGAGAAGGGTGAGAAGGAATTCAGTCCATTGATTTTAGATTTGAATGACTGAGATTAATTTAATAAATAAAAATTGATGGAAATGACATGAATGTAATAACCCACCTTTGTTGACTTTCTCTCTCCACATGCAAGGCACATGTCAATTCCCCCCATCATTTTAAGATGCCCGTAACTTTTTCATACGACATTATTTTTTAAAAAAGTATTCACCATAATAATAAGCATTTTTTTATCTTTAATATGAGTATCATATTGTTATATAAAAATAAAAAAAAATAATGGATTTTTTTAATTGTGTTTTTTTGTTGTTCATTGTGTCTTTTAGTTGAGTTTTTATATGAATTGAATTATAGATTTTGATCATTATAATTTTCAATTGGTTGTTTACATTATTATATTACGTCCAGTTCATTGTGTAATATGTTGTTTCCTTGTGTTTTACGTTTCAAGTAATTGTTTTATACGTATTCACCATTCTGTCTTACGTTTTAGGTCATTGTATTATACGTATTCACCATTGTGTCTTACGTTTTAGGTCATTGTGTTATACATATTCACCACTGTGTTTTACATTTCAAGTTATTGTGTAACATGTATTAATCATTGTGTTTTATGTATTAGATAATTTGTTGTTATTTTATCATTATTTTTACATATTATTATTATACAACGGTGTTATTAGTATTTAAAAAAAAACATAATGATGAGTTGAAAGACACAATGACGAAAAAACACAATGATAAGTGAAAAGACACAATGGTGTGCAAAAAGACACAATGACGAAAAAAGACACAATGATAAACGAAAAGACACAATGTGTGCGAAAAGACACAATGATAAACGAAAAAAGACACAATGGTGTGCGAAAAGACACAATGGTGGGCGAAAAGATACAATGACGTAATTTTTGTTTTAAATTTTATATAACAAAAGTTATACTCATATTAAAGATAAAAAACGCTTGTTATTATGATGATTTTTTTTTAAAAAAAAATATCACACGAAAAAGTTATAGGCGTTCTAAAATGATGGAGATATTAACATGTGTCTTGCATGTGAAAAGAGAAAATGTGTACAATTACCTCCATACCATTTTTCTTTTGGTCCCCACTTGACACATGCCAATTACATATGGCTTCTCACACTTCTCATTTTTGTAACCCTTTGTAGAATAACTTGAACAATGAGGTTTTATGTTATATATATATATATGATCAAATTATTTTATAAAGGGGAACAAAAATGAAAAGGATTTATAACCACATAAAAAAACCTCTAAAACAATTAAAAAAAATCATAACTCAAAATTTAATAAAAAAACGAAAATATTAAAAACACAAAAATGTTTTCATCGTCTTTCTCGTTCTCATAAAAAACAACCAAAAAAAACACAATGGTAAAAAAGTTATGATTTTTTATTATTTTTGTTTGAATTTATTGTAAAAAGGTTTTTTGTGCGCTCATAAATTCTTCTTATATTTTACATTTTTGTCTTCATTTATATTTTAACTTTCTTTTCCATATTTAGATGTTTTAAAAGACATTTAAAAGACGTCCTCATCTCTCTTACGGTCTTACCTAAAACATGCCACCTAGAACCTGCTATCTATATTGTATTAATTTTTATGAAGTTCCTAGCCTCCTAAATTTTAATTTCTTTTAAAGAACTTTTATTAACAACTAGCCCGTCAACTCTGACTTCAAAAAAGAGAAAGAGCCGCGGCAAACCAGTGTCTATTACATCACGTTGAATTTACACCACGAATTCCTATTTATACAACCCTTTTTATATCTACATCTAAACCAAAGGAAGCTTAAAATTTTTATTTCCACAACCACTTCCGTAACCTTCAACATTTTATCTGATAATATACGATTATTTTTAGCATTCCAAATATTTCACAACGAAACAAAGATATCCTGAAACGCCTTCTTGGTTTTAATACTTCTCAAATTTATATCGGTGGTGTTTTCTATAATTTTATCATTTCTTTATCAAAAACTTAATTACTTCTTTGCCCTCACTTATGGGATGAGGGACCACTAGTTCTTTGTCTTTTCCTCAAGTTCATGTATCAATCAATGAGTTGTCTATTTTATAGTTCTTTTCAGAACCTGAGTCGTTGAAGGTACATAAGTTTTACTTTTCACCTAGCATTTAGTTTAAATTTTAACTTTTATAATTATAGGACAACAGTGAGAAATAACGACAAGAAATAAGGACCATTTATGTACTATGTGTTTGTGGTTATGTTATGGGGCTTTATAAATGGTGGATGTAGTTGTTTCATTTGAAGATTGAAAATTTATGTACTCTTTCTCTCTCTCTCTCTTCTTCATCTCAATTTCCCTCACAACTTTCATTTTTTTAACAAGTTTTGTTTCCGTTGTTTTGAGATTTGTGTTATGAGAGTCGGTGCTCGTCATCTAAGGCTTCATATATGACTAAGAAGAAGTGACAAGGTGGTGATGGTGGCCGTGGTGGTGGTCAAGTGATGTACTAGCTAGGCTAAGTTACTAGTGCCATAGGCACTGGTGGTGATTGTGTATTGAATTTAGGGCTATATATGATGATCCGAAAAGGAATTAAATTCGTTTTATGTTTCTAATACTTAATTAAGTTGACCTGATTTAGAGCTAATGTGCTTGTTGTTTTTTCGTACAACATGTTGCGATACGCAGCCACACTCGTGGTCGCTAAAACAAGCAGGGAACAAAAAAAAGTAACAAAACTCAAGCTACCCGAGGAAAAACCCGCAAAAGCACCCGTTCAACAACAACCGAAGAGAAAAAAAATTGCTATCTCGTCCTCAACAACAGGAATGCGAGGGATCTTTAGAAAGAAGGAATGAATAATGAATACCTTCAATGGTGAGTAAGGTGATGTGGGATTTATGAATGAAAGGGTTTATATTTGTTTGTTAAAGAACAATTAAGAATGGCTGTAAAGAAGCCCAAAATGTACAAACACTAGTCAACTGACCCTTCATGATGACCTTCCAACTGATCTGATCCTGATTCTTCCTACACACTCCCCCGCCCTTTTATAATTTCAAATCCTCTTTTTAATCCTATGCTTAGATTAGATTTAGATGTGCAAGCTGGTGTATGTTTGCCGATTATTATAATTATTAATGAGTGTACTTTGTGATTTTTTTTATTATTTTAATTATTTTAAGCTAGAAATTAGATAGAAATAAAAAAAAACAAAGCAAAGTGATTCCGTATCGGGTACTGCACCGATACTTGTACTCGTACCAATAAATTCGGTACAGTACCCAGTATTCTGTTTTATTGATATTCGATACGGGTACGATAGCGATCTTAGCCATGCTTAGTGGTGTAGTCATCACATTCGGAAGCTGATATTCCCGTCCTCCGGACGGGTCAACTACTGGTTAGATATGGATGTGTTATACCCTCTATCGTTGTGACTTAATTTTATACGTATACGATCATCTAAAGAGCGGTAACACATGTTTAACACAACCGATTTCAGTTTCGAATACTCTTCCATACATGCAAAAATGCACTTATTCAACCATCACATACTTCTAATCTAAACCAACACTTGGCTAACACTTTCATCCCAATAATCTCTTCCTTTTCATACAAGTGCCGGAGTTACACCACCCGACACAGACGCCTTCAAACTGGCTGCATACTCCCGGGCCCACAAATCATAATGTATGATTTCCTCAAGAGAAGGCGCCGTCACCAGTTCGTCTTGATGTTTCTCACATGTTAGTTCCACAACCTTAAATATGTCCAAGTAGCTAATCCTAAAACACCAACAAACCATCATTAGTTACACCACTTATGATCAACCAAAAAGCGCATAACGTCGTTGGGCCGGGCTTCTAAAGCCCATTGTCAGGCCCATTGATAGATTGTATACA